>NC_060966.1:5738319-5843319 GCF_910589235.1 Vespa crabro
TTTACATTTCCATTAATAATCGTTCGGCGATTGTTTAATTTTAATTTATTTTCATTCTCTGTTTTATTATTCCTTTCTCTTCAAATGCATTTTGTTCTCATCTTCGATGACCCTTTTTTATCATTCGAATTTTATGATTTTCGTTCTATTCTATGTTAATAATTATTGCACGATTACAACGAAATCGAATAATATATTTCTTTCATGTTATTTATTGATCTTTCCTTTTGGGACGAATCCATTAATTATTTGATCGGTCAATTGATTTTTTTTTAATGTATTTTGTGGTTCATTTTCTGATGACTATTTCTCCCTTCTCTCTCTCTCTCTCTCTCCCCCCTCTCCTTTTTCAATATTAGGTTAATATCAATGAAAATAAATGGTTTTTGTCTCTCTCTCTCTCTCTCTCTCCCTCTTTCTCTGTCTCTCTCTTTGTCTCTTTTTATCGATTTCTATCGTTCGAAATTAATTATCATCGGACGATTAAAACGTAGTCGCAATGATTTATCTGACGTTATTTACTGGCTCTTTCTTCTGGACGAATCGAGTAATGATTCGATCGAATTTAATTAAATTCCATTTTATGACGCGTACGTACATACATATATCGAGTATTGAGTAGCGCGGTGGATATATAAAGGGGAGGGAAGCTACCATGATCTTTTAATTAAAGAGTAAAATGGAGTGCAGCCAGATGGAAAATTCGTTGGGCTTACGTGGACAAGCGCATATACGTATCTATTTATAACTATTTTGTGTGCAACGTAAGAAGAGGAGAAAAAATGAGGTGCAAAGAGAAAAAAAAAAAAAAATAAAAAAAAAAAGAACGAAAGAAAAAAGAAATAAAGCGAAAAAAATATTCATTGATGAATAAAAAGTGCTCTCCTAAGCTAAAGTGGCCATTTTCGTTTTTTCCATTAGCCATGTTAGCGCGTTTCCGTAAAAGATAAATTTGAAAAAGAGGGACGTAATACCTCGGCTGTCGCTCGTAAAACGTCGACTGCGAAGGGTTTTGAAAAGGGAGTGAGAAGGATGGTTTATCTTCATGGCGGTGTCGCATCACGCTCGTCAAGCATGAAATATTAACCCAATAAAGGCCTTGCCTTAACCCCTTTTTCAAAGGTAAATGTAGGCCAAACAGTCGGAACGGGTTCTTACACTTTGTTTCTTTTTTCTTTTTCTTTCTTTCTTTCTTTTTATTACTCGTCACCTTTACCACAGAATTTTAACTGCATTGTACAGGATATCTTTAAGAGATATAAGCGAATAAAATATATCAATCGATCTCTCTCTCTCTCTCTCTCTCTCTCTCTCTCTCTTTTCTCTTTCTTTTTTTTCTATTTCTTAATGATTCTTCTAAACATCGAAGAAAGAAATTGATAAAAGGTATCGTTTAAAGTCTGATCAGACTTTCTAATAATTCAGAGTATTCTAAATTATAATATCTTCGAATGACGAGGATTTGACTCATAAAAATTTTGATTTTTATCGAGGATTAAGGGATGGGATAAATAAAGTATTATATAATATGCATTTTTCTTTATTACTTACTAGCATCATTTTCTCGTTTGAAAATTTTTGAGATGAAATATCAAAGAGTAAAATATTCGTAGCTTTCGTCGGCATGACAAAGGTTTTCTCGAACGATGTTCCGAAATCCTTTGGGAGGCTTAAGGAGGAAAGAGAGAGAGAGATGGATAGAAGAAAAGAGAACCATAAGAAATCATAGAATGGCGATGTTTCTTGGAGGATGGGTGGCCATGTAGCACGATTAGAGGGTTTTGATCATAGATCGATCTACTTCTTTGGGTCGATCCAATAAACGGGACTTGGTTGCTTTGGTGAACGACCATGTAGAATAGAAAGAAAGAAGATAACTCGGCAACGATTCTTTCTGATATTTCGCTACGAGGTACAAAGTATCGCAAGCACGTTAAACGCGTTCCAAACGTGTTCCGTACGAAAGAAGAGACAGAAAGATAGAAAGCTTGGACGGTCTTTGTTAAGAATCCGAGAATTCTCGTGAAAGATCGGAGCTTGAAAGGCATCTCTCTCTCTCTCTCACTTACTCTCTTTTTCCTTTTTCTCTTCTTCCTTTCGACATTTCAGTTGCCGAGAAGCTGCCTTCTGAAACGCCTGAGCTCTTTCTCTTCAACAGTGGTTCCATTGTGTTCCTAAGCATCCAACTCGGTCCACCATGGTCGGTCGGTATATGGTACACGAGTTCCCTCGACTATTTCGACTCTTCGACGAAAACTAAGGAGAGAATCGGACCGATGAAATATTACAGAAGTAGACGTAGAAAATGAGAAGGGATAGACATATTCGACTCTAATTTTTCTTCATGAGTTAGATAAACTATATCTACGTATTTACTTCGAACGAACTTCGAACGTTCATATTGTTAAATAATAGCCTTTTAGGAATTATATCAGTTGATTATTATTTAAGAAAAATCTATACACGTTCGTATATTTTGTTAACTTCCTTTAGATAAGAAGTTGAAAATTGACTGGGGATTGTAATATAACAAGGGGGTTTGCTTATGGCAAACCTTTCTCGTGAGTAAACGACGGCTTCGTCTAAATTTTATAACGTTTAACCTCGAATTGGATAAATTATTAAAATGGACGTTTGAAGCACCGAGGTCTGCTAGGTCAGAGAGTGAGTCTCGTTCTAGTGTCGACACGTTGTAAATCCTGCTTAGTCGGCTAAAAGAAATTTCGTTGACATTATTTAATTTTAATTAACGATAACAGAACAAGATCCTCCCCCTCTCTCCATGATATGGCGGGGATATGATTTCGTTGTAAAAAAAAAAATAAAAAAAAAAAAATAAAAAAAGAAGAATAGCGCAAATAATTTCTTTTTTTCTTCTTTTTTTCTTTTTTTTTTCTTTTTAGACATGATTTAACGAGACTCCCATCATGTATCCAAAGTAATTCTTCTCATTTCTCTACTTTAGATTTTTTTTTAAATCTCACTTTCTGTGCTCCATCAAGATATTTCCCTTTAGAGGGATTAAATCGTCCCAGTTATCCGTTCTCTCGTTCCTATTTTCTTTCTCTCTCTCTCTCTCTCTCTCTCTCTCTCTCTCTCTCTCTCTTTGTCTCCGTCTGTCTCTCTCTCTTATTCCTCAGTCAAAGAATCACGTTTCTTGTTAAGTCGTAACGTTAAGCAGATGCCCCCCATCTTTAAGAAAAGAGAAATATCTATAGACTTGAACTCACGTTTCGTAACCACGAGGAAGTGAAGATAGAGGAAGAAAAGGAGAAGAATGGAAAAGGAAAGAGGAGGAAAAGGAAAAGGAAAAAGAAGAAGATATCATTCGATTCGAAAAGTAACTTTTCTTTACGAGACTTGGACAGTTTGACGAAAGTATGAAAACTATTCAAATAGTTTGATGCATCGAAAGTGTCGAAGTTAGAGTAGATATTTAGAAAGATTCTTTTCCGTGAACTTTTCTTTTTTTTTCTTTCTTTTTTTTTTTACGAAAAATCAAATGATGTTTTGCAAGAAACGATTTCGTAATTTTCTCGAGAAAATTTTGGATAGGGATAGAGTGAGGGAGAGAGAGAGAGAGAGTTAAGCTAGTAATAACAAAATAAATTTAGACATGTATAGTTATTACTACTTATACTATTTTCCCACTCCCTCTCTCTCTCTCTCGCACGCTTTTTCTCTCTATATCTCTCTATCTCTCTTAGGTCGTAAGTTGAGCATTCTACTATGGAACATAACTGAGCTTTTGTAAGAAATAGCAATTTATATATTGCGAGTTTAAATTTTCTCACTCTTTCTTTCTCTTTTTCTCTCTAACTCACTCTCTCTCTCTCTCTATAACTCTCTCTCTCTCTCTAAGGGATGCATACTCTGGGGAGGAAAACTTTCTTAATGAATTCAGAGGCGAGAAGCCGTAAAGAAAACTCACGTGGCAAATTTGCGCTATAGGACTGGCCTGAAATTATTACATCCAACGATAAGTAGTTAACGTTATGCGTTGAAAATGTTGTTCGAGGAAACAAGAAGAAAAAAAGATGTCGAGTGCAATTCATAAAAGAAGAGCAAAAGAGAGAGAGAGAGAGAGAGAGAGAGAGAGGGAGAAATAGATAAATATATAGATAGATAGATAGATAGATAAAATCGAGGGGAGAGAAGAAGAAGCGTTTGAAAATGCCGGCTGTTTTGCCTGGCCTTCTGTGAAGTGCGAGAATGGGGGAAGTGTAAATCGTTTAAAGACGTCGATGTGCCTTTAATGTTCAAAACGACCCTCATAAATATTCTCTTCTTTCGGTGTTAAGAGAATCGCGAGTGTCCAAGAGTTTTTGAGGTTAATAGCACTTTGATAACATCGTTCTCGAATTACTTTGATATTTTTTCTCCAGTTGTCATAATAAATTTCTTTTCGATCGAGATTCAATGACTCCAAGTATCATTTTCTGTAGATAAATAGGTTGGTGGTATATTAGATAACTGGATATATATATATATTTTTTTTTGTTTTATAATAGTTATATAGATACGTATTCTTTTATTTTATTTTCATTTGAAGAAATTCTCGTTTGTTTAATATTAATAATATTAATATCATATATTATAATACTTTCTCGTATTATATTTTTTTTTTTATTCTCATTTTTTTTTCTTCTTCTTATTTATTCTTATTTATATCTATTCTTAAACATTTCGTCTAACTTCGTTTAAATACTCGTAAAGATTTTTCAACTGAGAACAATTAATCTTTAGAAGCCAACAAAAGGTAATAACAATCATTATAAATGCTTCTCCGTTTCAGAGCTCCTATGAATCATGGAGAGGCCTGTGATTGTCCGTACGGTAATTAGCCATGATATCCCGGACTATTGTTGTTAATCCGTGCTACTATAATACATTCGCCTAATGCGATATCGAAGCGTCTTATGCATTGTATCAAGTAAATTTGAAATTAATCATAAGGGAGATTAATAAAAGGAAAGAATGAAAAAATAATAGAGAAGAAAAAAATACTCGAAAATGATAATAAACGAGAGCGCAAATAAACGTAAATGTAATTATCAACGTGTCGTTGTAAATCGAGTAGATAAAAATCAACGTTTATTGGAAAAATGAAATTTATTATTAATGTGTCGATTAAATCCTGAATTTGATATTAAATGGGTAAAATGGACAAGGATGAAAATTGTCAATATCGATGATCGTATTATCGATCACTTTTACTCTTTCTCTCTCTCTCTCTCTCTCTCTCTCTCTCTCTCCCCTCTCTCTCATTATCTTTTTTTATTGTTTTTTTTTTTTTTTTTTTTTATTTTTTTTGCTTAAATTTAATTAATGCACATTTTTCGAAACGTTTAACAGATTTTAAAGTTTCAAGGTAAACACATACATCGCTTGGTTGCATAGAAATGAAAGGTTAATGGCTGAAGTTGTTAGGAATATGCATTATTCAAAAGGGTCCGCACCATTTGGTAACAATCGCACGGCAATTACATTGCCAGTGTCCAAGGGGAAATTGTAAATTATTAAAATTAATAGTGCTAATTGTTGGTAAACACTACCAGTTGGACTATCGTATTTTATAACATAGTTTAGACGGTGTAGAGAAACAAATATGATCAAGTAAATAAATGCAAATGTTTCATTATAATCAGGGTTAAAGAATATCAAAGGTTTGGATTATGAAAATAAATATTATCCTTTGCAAATGAATTGCACCTATCCTTGTTTGTTATTTCTTGAATTTTAGCCATATGAGAGAATGTTCCAATACATTCACGTAGGATGATATAAAAAAGTGTAAATATAGATATTACTTACGCAATCATTTGATATTTAATGTATTTATGAAATAGAAAACTTGATGCATATTTTGTTTATGTGTATGCAGATGTATACATATATATATATATATATATATATATGCATGAAAATTGATTCGTTGCATTTGGAGAATATAACGAGAGAGGTTGTTATTTTTATTACGTCATTTTCGATATCCAATGCAAATTTCATGTAAAACGAGAGCCTCATTTACCCCAGAAATATATTCCCATTACTGATTAAATCGCGAATACTTTGCTTTCGTATTTCGTGACTTTAAATAACACTTAAATGGATTTATTTATTGTATAAATTTCGACGTATATACATTCATTAGTGACAATTATTACTTGATACTTATTTAAGAAACTTTTTTCCAATTTTTTCGCAAGAATAAATTTACATTACATATTTAAAAAAAAAAAAGAAAAAAAAAAAAAAAGATAAAAAGATAAAACGAAATCATGGAGTCGCGCGCGAATAAACGCAAATAAACTTCGCGTTTGGTAACAGAAATTATTAATTTTTTTCTTTTTTTTATTTTCTTTAATTACGTTAATTTTACGATAGGACAAACGGCGACTGGAGAGGTTAAACGCTCCGAGAGATAACTCAGAGGCATTTGTTTAAACTCAAAATCCGTTTCATTCGTAGTACGGCGTGGCGTTGCGTTGCGTTAATCCGAAAAGCTTGGAAGTTGGCCGAGTGAAACCACAAATAATCGCAGGACTATAGAAAGGTGGTAGGAAATATGTAGATATAAGCATGGTAGACGTAGCTTGCGAATTTAATCCATCTTTTGCTTTCGCGAAATAATATACCGAAACTACTCGTCCGTTGCGGATTATCATTTTACTATTTCAGGATTAAATGAATTGAGGAACTCATATATTTTTTTACAATGCAATAAAAACCAATAATATTTCTAAGATAAATAGATAATTTTGTTAGTATTACGATAATTAAGTGTAATGATAAATTTAGACGATTTATTTCCTAATGTCATTAACATTTCATGGAATTTCAATCGATGCTTTTCATTTGACAATTTCTTTATAAACGAAAAATAGTTCATAGAATGCGATACGTCGAACGGAATAAATATGTTTTTGTAAGGACAAATGTCCTACAAGAGGTCATCCTTGAGTAATACAAAATTCTTGGAATTCGGCAAGTTTCGGGAAGAGCAAGACAGAATGTGGGATGGAAGAGTGGGGGTAATGATAAAGGCTCCCGCGAGAAGTCGTACCCATTCCAAGAGGTAGAGATCTGATATACTTCGCGAAAGTCGAACTTGCAAGAAAGGGAGAGAGAGAGAGAGAGAGAGAGAGAGACTCGAGGTATTTTTATAATTAAATTTTTAATATTCCAACGACGAGCGGGAGTCGACCAGTCGTGGCAGAGCAAGAAGAAAGGAAAATGAGTTTTCGCGAGTAATTCGGTCGTGTCTGCGGGAGCCCTTCATAAGGAAGACGGAAAGAAAAAAAAAAAAATAAAAAAGGGGATCGAAGAGTGTGACAGAGAGAGAGAGAGAGAGAGAGAGGGTTAGAAGAGGAAGGTGTGTAGGTGAAAACAGAAAGAAAAAAAAGAGGGAAACCGCGAGGGTACGACGAAAAGAGAGAATCAGCAGGGCGTAAGAACGTCAGAAAGTGTTTATCCTTGAGATTGGACGTCCCAGGAGCCATCTTCGTAATCCCCCCGCAGCAATCTCGTAATCCTGCCGTATAACTTGCTCCTCTTTCCTCAGCTACTTCCTTGAAAGATAGGGAGAGAGAGAGAGAGCCTGCAAGATATCTTCTTTTTCGTTCTCAAGGCCATTGTGTCCGAGACAATATTTTTCATTCATTTTCCCTAGGGTACCGCAAGAGGGTCGAAGAATAGCTAAAGAAAGAGAGAAAGAGAGAGAAAGAACCCGCATCTCTCTCGACATGGGAGTTCCTCTTCGAAGGACTCCCTGGACGTGGTATTTAAGGATCTCACGATGATCCGTGTTGTCTCACGATCGGTGCAATAACGACGACAAGGACTTTAAAATAGAAGGGAAAAGGAATGGGGTATAATCGGCAAAGTGTTTTGAATATCTCGATAAGGATCTATTTGTTATTATATTTTGACATTTTTAAATAAGAATACGCCATTGATTTTTATTTTGTTGTAGATTCCTTATCAACTTTTGTCTTCCTTCCTTTCTCTCTCTCTCTCTCTCTCTCTCTCTCTTTTTCTTTCTTTTTTTAACAATAGTACGTGCTCAAAGGAAGACGATTTAAATAAAATATCCTTAATCGATGTTTATTCATAAAAGAGAATGTCAAATGAAACTTTCTTACAGGATACATTTGTCGATTATTATTTCTTCATTTAATTCTTTTTTCTGATAGTAATAATGAAAATCCTAAAACTCATTTAACAAGATAAGAAAGAGGATTTTTCGTACTACGCTTTCTATCTATATTCGAGCGTGTCGACAACCCTGAGAGTCGACTAATTACAGACAAACGACCTCCTCGACTTTCTCGAGAATTCAACAGTGTTCACAAGGACAACGGAATAGAACGATTCTAGATAGCTAGCTATCTACGTTGATTTAACGAGAGGTAGATATAACTTTAACTTGGAGATATACCCATACATATATATATATATATATATGTATATAACGTTTTCTACCTTTTCTTCCTTTCCTCTATTATTTGAATATTTTAATCTAAGTATTTGCTCTAGATATCCTTCATTTGACAATGAAGAATCATTACGAAATTAGGATAATAATTCATTATTTAAAAAGGAACAAACAAAATCGTTCTTATGATTTTATTCTATATAAAATGAGATTGTAAGAATTTTTCTTACATAGATACATACTTACATACATATGTATATATCATTCTTATTCGAATAACGAGCAGATTTCTTTCTATTCGGATGGTGAACCATCCTTTGTCGTGCCCTTGAAGAAAGTGCATGGCAATATTTCAAGGAATTTCGAAGTTGGTCGAATAGAATTTTTGGTGTGTGACGTTGAATCTATACTGGAGGAGGCGTTATTCGAGTTCTCAAGGATGCATCGTGCGGTAGTTCTTAGGTTCGTTTGGAGGGTAAGTCAACTTTTTTCGGAGGAGTGCCAGGAAGAGAGAAATAGAGACAGAGAGAAAGAGAGAAAGAGAAAGAAAGAGAGAATAGTTTTCTCACTCTTCTTCCAGGCCATCGTAAGATTTATCGGTTCACGAGCACGTTGGGCGTGTTCGTTGCTTTGGCCTCGAAATGAAAGGGCTCTTTGTTTCTCTTTCTCTCTCTCTCTCTCTCCCTCTCTCTCTCTCTCTCTCTCTCTCTCTCTCTGTCTCTTTCTTTGTTTTATTACGTTCATGGACGACGAACGTAAACGTTAATTTGTTGAATGGTAACTTTTTTTTTCTTTCTATCTTTCTTCTTCTCGTTCTAATAAAAATTGCACGTTTTTTCGTGTCCTTTTTCTTTTCCTTTTTTTTTTCCTTTCTAATAACTCCCTCGCATTAAGTTTCACATATCTCGATTGATCCTTTTTTCACCGAAAAGAAAGTAAACGTCTGTTCGAGGTTAAAATCTTCGTGCGAAACGATACGCTGAGAAAACTAAGTACAAGGCGGATCCGAAGTAACACGATAACCTTCTAGTAGCAAGTTGCGCAAAAGATGCGCTGCTCGATCGTAGGGATGCTGTTGGGTTAGTCGAGTAGAAGAGACCTTCCTTCTTCCTCTTTGTTTAACGAGTGGTCAGGCTTTTGGCATCGAGTGAAAAGTAATCCTCGAAAAATTTTTATAGATCGTATAATTGCAAAGATGATAACGGTTTATATCAGAATATTTATAGATCGATTAAGTATTATGTCGTTATTGTTAAGATTAAAATATTTTATCGTATTTATTCGATCAGACCTGTCGTAGACGGAAAACATTGTCGATGTTACTCGTAAAAGTCATCTTGTCGGAAAGGGGTACGCCACGATGAGATATATAGGTCGACAGGGATACGTCTGGAAAGAGATAGAGAATTGGATGTAAATCGAGTGAGATGCAACTCGTGGGAAAACGCGAGTCGGATTCGATCGTGGAAGATCCATCGTTGTATTCGAGAAAATAGAACGTACATACATATATGTATCATCTATTCGCGCATACGTATCTGCATATATATATATATATATATATATATATATATATATATATATATATTGTGTAGACATAGAGAGACATACCTATAGTACATAATCCAAAGGAAGATGATAATACGTTTGAATCGAATGTTAGTTTCCTCGTCAAATATCGTCCCGCGTTCATCGTCAGGCTGCATCATGCGATACATAGCGATCGTCCTCTAATCGAATCATTCCGGTATAGCTCGTGTCGGATAGACCTAGCTAGCTTCGGCTAATTCGATCGTCGAAGCGGTGCAATCGGACGGACTTGAGATAACTCGTTTAAAAATTTCCCATCGTTCGCCGTCTCGTCGGCAAGCTCGTTTTCGCTTCGACGATTTTCTCTCTTTCTCCTCTTCCTCTCTCTCTCTCTTTCTCTATCTATCTATCTCTTTCTCTTTCTCTCCCTTCGTCTTCGTACTCCCTCTTACTCGGCGATCCACAAAACCCACCCCTACTTCTTTACTCCTACCTCTAACCATTCTCGTTCAGGACGTATTTTCTTACCAGACGAGAACACCGTGAGACTCTTGGGGATCTCTCGTACGAGTATAATATTGGAGACTCGACCAACTATTTCTCTCTTTCTCTGTCTTTCTCTTTCTCATTCCCCTTTCCCTTTCCCTTTCTCGTTCTGTCTTCACGTTTCAAGAAATACGATTATGAAAGTGGTCCTTTTCATCGTATATGAACGATCCTTTATGTTCTATTTTATACAGGATTTATAAAGAACTTATGATCACCCTGTGCATTCACTTCATTAGTCCCATTATATATCTTTCTCTTTCTCTCTTTATTTATGTCTCCATAAATACGAATTATGAATGTAATATTTTTCTATAAATATGCAACGATTTTTTCTCCTCTAATATATTTTTTATATATATATATATATATATATATATATATATATATATATATATACATATAATTTATAGGGAATGATTTACAGTCACCCTGTATATTATCTTCATTAGTCTCTTTTCATCATTTTCATAATCAAAATCAACGTGTCCTTCGAACTGAACTCGCTCAGGGTTTCTTGAAAGTGTTGATTCATCGATGCAAAAGACGCGTGCTTTAGAAAGGACGACTTAATTATCGTGCCTCGGCTTGATCTTATCCACTTGCTTTTTCTTCCTAGTCTATAAAGAGAATGAGAGAGACAAAGAGAGAGAGAGAGAGAGAGAGAGAGAGTCAGTCTAGACGTCTATATAATCTTTCTTATCGTCACGTAACGTCTAACGTTGGAATCGGCTGTGTCACGAGAATAATGATCGAACTGGAAGAAGAACAAATTTATTGTTTTAAAAATTTCGATCGATACCTGTTCATAATTACTTATTAATCTTATTATTATTATCATTATTATTATTATTATTGTTATTATTATTATTATTATTATTATTATTATTATTATTATTATTATTATTATTATTATTACTATTATCGAATATCAATAAGTGTTACAGAAACACATAGTCCATTAGAATTGTGCTTATTTACAGAAGATTGTTCAAAGGAAATTATTAATTCATTTCTATATTGTTCGTTATTGTTCTAGCTTCGAATAATCGAACAATAATTCTCTCTCTCTCTCTCTTTCGCTCTCTCTGTCTCTCTCCTTCTCTTGTTCCCGTATCGAATTTATTATAATCGCTCATATCAATCATCTCTATCGATCTTGTAATGGAAAACATATAATTGGTTCAGTTCTATTTTCTTTAGAAATAATGCAAAAGAGAAAGAGAGGTATGTAGTAACTATTTTCTAGTTCAACGTCATCAACGTAACGTTCGTTGTTTCATCCTCTTGTGGGTCTTCTGTGTACATCGTACGGCCTCACTCATCGTCGAGGCTTAACGTAGACCAAAAACTCTCATCTTCAAAAAGTACTTCATGAGTAAAACTAACGAAACTACCACAAAGCGGGATCCTAGAAAATTTGCTTTAATCCGTCATCATACTACGTGCATTCAACATTTTTTTTCCCTCGCGAAAAAGAAATAATATTATTCGAAATGATTTAGTGTATGTATTATTTTCTTTGTTGTTGTTGTTGTTATTCTTTTTTTTTTTTCTTTTCTTTTCTTTTCAAGAAATCATCAGTCAGAATTTGTAATTAATAAGAATAAAATCAATTGTTTTAATTTCTTCCTTTTCCTATTGCATACGAATGCGCAGAAAGTCTAAACGAAAGCTCAGCTTACCCTCGATTGGAAGATCATCATACTTCCACGTATTTCAACTTATTAGGTGTACTTACGTTTTATGTTCCTATTTAGGTCGATAGAAGAGAAAAAAGAAATAGAGAGATAGAGAGAGAGAGAGAGAGAGAGAACTTGTAGGGTTATCGGCTTCTTTTTTCTTCTTCTTCTTTTTCTTCTTCTTCTTCTTCTTCTATTTTTCCCTTCCGTTTTAATGGACTTCAGAGGAAATTTGTCGAGCGAATAAAAACAGAGACCCTTCTCGAGTTTCCTATTTAGGTTAAAATCAATATTCCATAGTATTTGTATATAGGAACAAAGAGAGAGAGAGAGAGAGAGAGAGAGAGAGAGAGAGACTCATAGGAGAAATAGAGAAAGAGGATAAAAGAAAAGAAATGAAATTTTTTCTTCGTTGAATTTTCATCCGTCATAAAAATTTTTCGGACGATATAATCCGATCAGTAAAAAAACATAACGCTAAGAATAGCGTCTTGTGTTTCGTTTTCTAACGAAAAAACAAGAGATACGCATGGAGAAAGGAAAAATAAGCGGAAGTGGTTAAATGCGTGGTAAAACAAAGTGGTTGATAGAACGCTCTCGGCGTTCATATTTTTCAATGAATATGAAAGGCGAGTAGCTTCGAGGGAATTAACATTTGCTAATATTAAGAAGATTTAAACAGATTTATTTTCTAAATGAATTATATTAAAAAGAGACAATGTCTTCTTCTGTCTTTTTTTTTTTTTTTTTTTTTTTTTGTTAAACATAATATCACAATAGAAATTAATGTTAAAGATAGTTTCAATAGAAATTTGTGATGAAGAAAAAAAGAATAGAAAGAAACGCATATGGATATTATTTCATCGATTTTTTTTTTTTTTTCATTTGAGAATTTGTGTCGGCCTATTTCTTTGTCTCCTTTGTTTTTCTTTTTGTTTTTTTGTTTTATTTTGTTTATTGTTCGAAGAAAATTGCAACGTCCAGATGTTGTTGCTCGAATCTCAAGGTATTCTCGAGTATATCCTTGCCAATGTAGACGTCTCATCGTGTTTTTCTCTGAAGCATTCGTAACGATGTCCAGGGGTTGTTCAGTGTGTTTCTAAACATGGCTTACAGTACTGACCACTCCTCGAGCTTTGTACGTTAGAGAAAGGATGAGAGAGGAAGAGGTGGTGAAGGAGGAAAAGAAGGAGAAGGAGGTGGAGGAAAAGGTTTTGGAATGGGTAAAGTAGAATCTCTCTACTAGGAAAACGAGAGAGAAAGATAGGAAAAGTAGAGATAGGTGGAATTTCAAGCCAAAAGCTCGAATTTACTCCTCTCCCTGCAGACTTTTCAGACGAATTTATTCGGCTCCTAATTATCTTTTTTCTCTCTCTCTCTCTCTCTCTCTCTTTTTTCTCCTATTTTTTGGTTTTATTTTCTCTTTTTCTTTCCTTTTTTTTCTCTTTTTTATTGTCTTCATTTTTTTTTTTTTTTTTTTTTTTTATAAGACAAGTCAACACGAGAATAGCAATGATCTTCCGTGCTTTCAGTTTTCTTTTCTTCATTAATTTAAATTATTTAATTCGATTTTCTTGTCACATATATTTTCTTCTTGCTCTTCATTTCTCTTCTTTTTTTTTTTTTTTTAAATTTTCCCCGTTTTAGAATTCTTCTCATTTTTTTTTTCTTTCTTTTTTTTTTTTCCTTGCTTTTTGCATTATTTCTCTCGACTTATTTTCTCCCGTCGAACGAGCGGAAAATAAAAGGATTATTTCGGTTTACGTTTCGTCGTCGTCCTCATACTCTTTTTCTTTCTTGATTTTCCATTTTTGCGTACATTTCAAAGAACTTTGCTCGGGGCCGAGCAAACGAGAGGACACGCGTAGCGCAGAAACACCGAGAATGTCCTGCTTCGTTCTTATTTGGCATTCTTTACTTTCCTTCCGCATGAGCTTTTTCCCTTTTCTCGCATTTGATTCTTTCTCTTTCTTTTTCTCTCTTCCTCTCTCTATCTCTCTTTCTCTTCATTTTTTGTTCCCTTCCTCGAGCAATTTGTGCCAACGTAAAATGAGTAAGAATATCTTGTTTCTCAGTTTATTTCGTAGCCACTTTTGGTCCTCATCCTCCCTCCCCCCCTCCGCCTTCAGTTGGACGGGGCGAACCTTCCTCACGAAGAAAAATTTTAATTTTCCACGAAAAATATTATAAAAAGAGAGGAAGTTGTTGTACAAGTTAACCGCCGACGACAGTCGGCAGAGTAACTTTTTGAAATTCGAGGGTGTTTTTCGTCTGCTTTATGCAAAAATTTGAAGAAAAAAAAAAAAAAAAAAAAAAGAAAAAAAAAGAGAAGGAAAAAACAAAAAACAGAGAAAAAAAATATCGTTTGAAAGTATTTACATGAATTTTCTACACAATGTACAATGCTTGTTATTGGATATTTTCTTTTTGCGGAAAACTTGTCAAGAAAAAAAAAAAAAAGAAAAAAAAAGAAAAAAAAAGAAAGAAAAAAAGGGGGAAAAAGAAAATAAAACGAGAGGCAAAAAATAAGGCAAAAAATAACGAAGTAAAAAAGTAAAAAATAAAAATAATCGAGGTCGATTTGTTAGCAGAGAATAATGGACAATTCCTAAATTTTTAGTCTATTTAGTTGATTATTATTATTTCTTTTTTTTTTTTTAAGAATAAAAAGAAGAATAAAACTTGCTCGAAAATGAGAAACCATACGGTGGTGGTGCAGAAGAGCAAAAAAAAAAAAGAAAAAAGAGAGAGAGAGAGAGAGAATGACGTACGTGGATAAAAATAATAATTCGTTAAAAAGTGAGATGGCTAAAGTAGTTTAAAATCAAAATGAAGACCCTTTGTCCGTAGATATTCGAAGTAAGACCGCGCGTTTTCAATTAATCCGTGGTCAATTCGATGGCACGGATCAAGAACGTGGACGAGATATTGAGCCGACAGAGAAACAGAGAAAGAGAAAGAGGGAAAGAGAGAGAGGGAGAGAGATGGCGAGAAAGTGGAACGAAGAGGAAGATAGATAACGGACGAGTACCAGGAACGATCGTGGCGGTGGCAACCTGGAAAAGCAATTCAATCTACATCGGCAAGGGAAGAGAATCGAACGGTCGCACTCAAACGGTTCCATTACAGTCAGAAGAAGAAGAATAAAAAAAAATGTTCAAAACGACATGCGGAGCTACTGTCACGAATAATTCCTCTATAGAGACCCTCATTTTCTCTATCCCTTCCTTTATCTCTCTCTCTCTCTCTCTCTCTCTCTC
The DNA here is from genome assembly GCF_910589235.1 of Vespa crabro. Classification (NCBI taxonomy): domain Eukaryota; kingdom Metazoa; phylum Arthropoda; class Insecta; order Hymenoptera; family Vespidae; genus Vespa; species Vespa crabro. The sequence continues at coordinate 5,753,775 of NC_060966.1, forward strand.
TCTCTCTCTCTCTCTCTCTCTCTAACTCCGAATAACGAGATATTTCAAATATTCTTTTCCCCTTGTAAACTAATATTTCAAATATTTTATCGAACTACAACTTATCGCTCGTTTAGGATCGACATAAATTTTTTATTAATTGTTTATATATGTATACATGTATATATCACTAACATGACAAACGAATTGAGCAAACGAAGAGCTGTCCACAAATGTTTGACAATATACTGTTTATATACATGTTTACTTACACGTACGTGTTTGCATTTTACGTATATTAAAAAAAGAACAGAAAAAAGAAAAAAAAAAGAAAGAAAAAAAGAGAACGAAAAAAAACGAGCTTCGTCATAATATCGACGTCGTTCTTTAAATAATATAAAAAAGGAAAGATAGATAAAAAATCAGTGTACATTGATTCGATATTTCATTATCAATAATAAAAATAATATTTGACATTATAAAGCGTGCTTAGAGACATACATATGTCGAAGTTGAATCTTGAAATATAAAAGAAAAAGATAATATAAAAAAGAAAAATATATACATATATATATATATATATATATAAATGTAAAGATAATTAAAAGAGCCAAGAAGGTGTTCAACATTTTGAACGATACTTTTCTTTCGTCTTCCATTTCGTTTTCTAATGAGACGATTTGTAAGTCGGACGACGATGAATAATTGTTATCCTCCTTCTCTTTTATCGTTTCTTCTTCGTTTCAAATCATTAAATGGACTTGGGGAAAATTCTTCGCGTTAGGTGGTCGGTTCTTTTACTCTACGTTATATGCTTGCGTTGAACGTGCCTGTCGATAGATATCCTATGTACGTACAGTTTCGCATTGTCGCGACGAGAAAAGCAATCGATCGTTGCTAAACTTATCGACATTTCGTTTTCATTTCTGTCGCAAGGTCGACACTTTTACGTAATTGCATCTGTAACAGACGTAACTCTGCATGCATCGTAATCTTTCTCATTCGATGTTCTATATATATATATATATACACTTCTATATATATATACATTGAATTCACCCAGAAACTTCTAGTTTTCCAACTATTTTATATTATTCTTTTTACGACTTTTCTTTTTTCCCTAGATTTTTTTCTCTTTCTTTTTTTTCCCCCTAGAACGAACTTTAAAGTCGTATCGCGCCGCACGTATTTGTAACTTTTATATCTCTAATAATTAATATTTGAAATTTATTTCACACGACTATTCAAGGATAAATTTTTCACAAAAATTTATATTCGTAGACGATAGAAAAAAGTCGTATTATAAGGGATTAATTTTTAAGCTGGAATAAGACATTTTCCTTTCCCTCCTACTTCTTCTTTCGTTTCTTTTGGTCCTTTTTTTCTCTTTTTTTTCTTTTTCTCTTCGATTAAAATCAATAACGACGATGTATTCGAAGTACTTATTTCTTGTGCGTATGCCCGTGTTAGATATTTCAAAGGTTGTGTAGATCCGACCATTGCAAAGGTTTCATCATCACGAATCGCATTCCATCGAGACTAAACCTCGACTAATTCCATTTACAGTGGCTACGAAGTACTTAACCCACGACAAAGAGAGATGTCTTTCGAAAGATTAATTTTATATTAAAACGCGGGAGAGAATCTTCTCGCTTATATCAAGGAAGCTCGTTAAGCTTCCACTCGAACTTGTCTTTTGCTCGTTTGAGTTAGCGTCAAACGCGTTACACTTACCTATTAAAACGTATCAACTCCTACGCTTTATTTCAAACGGATTGTCGCGCTCTTTCTCTTTCTCATTCTGTATCTTTCAACCTGTTATTATCTAACATTGTTTCGTTATATTAGCTTATCATCAGCCTTCCCATCTCAAATTCAATTACAAGGAACAAACGAAATTTCTATTGTGAGGTTTCTCTTTACGTTTGTTGAAATATAATTCCTAATGATATTTGCGATATAACGTAAAATAATATTATCATTAGCAATCAAATGCGATCGATAATATATCGTAATATAACGTTTAAAATCGTAATATAACGTTTTACTCGATTATTCATTCGTCGACGATAATAGAAATTTAATTTAAAGGATAAACGAAAACTTCGTTCGTATTGGAAAATTCTTCGAATGAAGGATTGAATGAATGAATGAAAAAGAATAAGATGGTAATAAGACGATGTAAATTATAGCGAGGACTTCGCTCGAGAATTTCCTCTATAAACCCAGTAATATCCTTTAACAGGACAATGTAGGATAATCGAGGAATTAAAGTTACAGGCGGTGATTTCCTTCGAGTATAACCCCTAAGTTTAGTGTCCCGTTCGCTTCTCGATTTCAACGACGTCAACTCATCGTGAAAGAAAGATGTTACCTTTTCTCCTTTTTTCTTTTCTTCCATGGATATTTTTTTCTTTATATCGACGAGATCTAGTTAATTTCTTTTAGTTTTGATATTCTTTCTTTAGTTTTTCTTTTTTGTTCTTTTTTCTTTTTTGGAATACGATTGCATAATAATCGAATATAGCTAGAAAAAGTTTAAAAGAAAAAGGAAAAATTTAACTAAGATTTACTTCCGAATACTGTCGACCACTTCGAATCGATTTCATCGTAGACTACGTGCGTGTCTTTGACCCGAAGTGACCTCCTCTCTCTCTCTCTCTCTCTCTCTCTCTCTCTTTCTCTCTTCTTATCGTCCTCGAAAGGTTCGTCGATGTGCTTAGGAACAGGTCGTTGCTTTATCTCGAAAACTGAATGGATTTGTGCGAAGGTACGAAAAATTGCGGCGTTTATGGAGCGTGACAAAAGTTGCGAATCTGTCGTCGACAGGCTGCTATTTTTATTTAATTTTATTTTTAAACAGTGATCTCAGTTTAATTCCAAAACAAGATTCAGCGTCGTTCTATCGCGTTGAGTAATACGTATTTAAAAAAAACCTCGTTTAATTAGTATTTCTCTCTCTCACTCTCTTTTTCTCTTTTAATTGCTTCTCAGTTCTCTTTCACTATCTTCCTCTTTCTCTCTCTCTCTCTCTCTCTCTCTCTCTCTCTCTATTTTATTCATTCATTCTTCCTGTAAATCATCGACGTTTACGTTGACACATGGTCCATAGTATTTCCATATTTATCACATTCACTGTGACTTGACGAAGGACAAAGATAGAAGATAGATAAAGATAGAAGTAGAAGGAGACAGAGAGAGAGAGAGACAGAGATAGAAAGAACGAGTCGGTCATGCGAATCTTGGTGTATGTACGCTTATTTCTCTCGAGTACTGCTGCTCTTGATAGGCGCTTAGCTTGTTAATGGGTTTATAGAAACCACCGTTTTCACTACGCAACTGTCTAATTCAGACCAGTTTAATAAGTTTCCAAGTTGACAAAGAGAGAGGGGGAGAGAGAATGAGAGAGATATTGAAGTAGTAAGCTCGCCGATCGAACGTATACGAGAGAAACGAGTAATTAATATTTAAAAAATTACCTCAGTGTTTTTCCAATGATTTTGTCCTTTTATTTCCAATCTGTTTTCAATATCGAAATTGTGAATATCGATGAGGTTTATATTATTCCATAACAGCATTGAAAAATCATTGTTTATTAATATAAAATAGAGATAACGAGAACGCACAATACTTGTCTCACGTTAATTGCACTTCACAAGAATCGACGTAGATTCATTTTCGAATATGCATATCGATTTTTATTTTTGTCATAACGTTTGTCAAGAATACCGACCTGTGTCAATTTTTTTGGTATTTATATTTTCTGATCGGTATCCATATTCATGGAGTCGATTATACCATAGGATAAAACTATTTCGAAGATAGGAAATATTCATATTATATATATATATATATATATATATATATATATATATATATATATATATATATATATATATATACACGCTTGTGAACAATCTCGATTTGACGAATTTCTCTTCGCTGAACTCTCGTTTCGTAACTGGAAATGAATTCTCTATTTTCTCTTTTTATTTTTCTCTTATTCACTCAGCCACTATTTCAACATAAAACAGTAAACTTTTCATCTCTTTTAGCGCGTCGCTCGTTTCTATATCAATAAGCTGCTGCGGTAGATAGTCCATTTCGCTTTTAATTAACCGTAAGTTATTTTAAACCATTCGCTGTGTGCGATATTGCCAAGATTATAGAGTGAACTTCCTTCGAAAATAATAACATTTTCCTTTATGAACTTTAGTATAGGATACTTCTCGGAGAAAGATACAGCATCTGTATAGCTTCGACATTTCTACCAATTTAAAATGTTACAAACTAAAAATACGTCGATCTATGCTGTTCGAACATTTCTCTTTTATTTTTATAAAAATAATACGATTAATTCTTAAATTTTATGACTCTTTATGATTTTATTCGACGTCGTACGATCTCTCAAACGAATCTTTAATAAAACTAAATGGAATTAAAAAAGAAAAGAAAAGAACCGAAGGCAAATCGAAATAATATAAAAAATGAGAGAAAAATGCTTGAAAATTTTAGATGAAGAAAAATTCCAAATAGATTTGTTGTTTCGTTGAAAAGAGATAAAGGACATGATAGTTTCGTTGTAATCGTCGAGCCGTTAACGAGAAAGAGAGCACGATTAAGGTCTTCCTGTATTCACTTCTTTGTTCTCCCTTGTTCTTTCGTTACTCTCTCTCTCTCTTTCTCGTTTTATAAATTCGCGTGGCTAGTCACGAACGAAGAAGTCGTTTAATATCCGGTGAAGCCAATGTTTTCGTAACCCTAGAAAGGCTACGAGCACGTTTCAAGCACGAGCCATGAAAATGCCATAGGCTTATTTCCGGGCCGTTCGACTTGGCCAGCTTCTCGTGTATCACATGCTGCTCGCAGATGTTGAGTCGCTTTATTATTTTATTTTTTTCTCTCTTCCCTCTCTCCCGATGCCGCCCCTGCCCCTTCGCTCCCTTTTCTTACCTCTAACGTCATCGCGGATCAAGATTCTTCGACGTACACGTGTACGTGCATAATATTTTTTCTTTTTTTTTTTTTTTTTTTTTTTATTATTAGACATCCATTTGTCGTACATTTGTAGTTGTCATCGATTATCATCGATAGAAATAGAAAAAGCAGGAATTTTACAATCGACTTCGATCACTCGTTTCTTTCTCTCTCTCTCTCTCTCCTCTCTCTTTTTGAAATAGAAAAGATACGACGAAAATAGGAATGATATATTTTTCTTTTTCTTTTTTTCCATTTCTTTTTCTTTTAATCGAACGTTTGCAGTTTTTCGAGAAAACTAGAGCAGATTGTACTCGCTCTCTTATTTTTTTTTTTTTATATTTTCTTTTTTTCTTTTTTTTTTTTTTTATTTCTTTTTCACCTCTTTTTCGAGAAAACGAGAAGAAGTCGGGCAAGGTCTCTTTCTTTCTTTCTCTCTCTCTCTCTCTCTCTCTCTTCTCACTCCGCTTGTGCCTCGAAAAAAGAACTCCGTGTATTTTTCCATTGAAATTATAATAGAATCTGAAACGGAATTCGTTACCTTTTTATTTCGCTCTCCGCGACTTGCTTCTGAAAATGGGAAAAACGGAACGGGAGAGGGAATTCACGCTTGAACGAGTTGAAATTCTTCTTCTCTTTCTCTATCTCTATCCCTGCCTCCCTCCCTCCCTCCCTCCCTCTCTCTCTCTCTCTCTCTCTCTCTCTCTCTCTATTTTTTTTCTTTCTCTTTTTTTGCAGCTTCTTTTTTTTTCTTTTCTCTTTTTGCACGTAATTAAATACGTCGTTATCTTTTTAATGAACTTTCGCAAATATTTCTCTCTCTATCTGGGTGCGTGCGTTTAATGGTTTTAGAAAATCCCAGAGGAGTCAAACTATTACTACTACCATTACTATTTTGTACTAGTTCAACTCACTGGACTCATATATACATATAATATATTTCTTTAGTGATAGTACACGCGCATACACATACACACATATGTACACTATTTTTGTTTACGTATATGTTTTACTATGTCTATCTATTATCAAGATAAATGTGTTACTCTTTAACGTATCCATGTAGCTTTCATTTGACGACGACGACGACGACGACGACGACGACGACGATGACGATGACGATGACGACGACTACGACTACGGACAAGGAAGAGGAAAACGAAAAAAAGAAAGAAGAGGACGACGACAACGTGCCTGCTACGAGATTCCTTTTTTTACGCTTTAGAGAACTCCAAAACGGTATTAAAAATTCACTGGAATAGTGAGATGAAAAACGTAACGACATGTATAATTACATGAAAAAAGGAAAAAAGGAAAAAGAAAAAAGGGGGGTAAAAAAAGCGGAAAGAAAAGAATAGACTCACTGACAGACTCATTAGATTTAGCAACGTAATGAACGTGTGACGTGGCCGCCTTTTAATACTATTTAATATTTTCGTCATGTATCCTAACCGAGAGTATTCTTTATTAAAAAAAAAAAAAAAAAAAATAGAAGAAAAAAAGAAACGAACATAGAAAAGAAGAATTTTGCACATTTGCTCTACGAATAGTCGAATAAATGAAACGAACGCGTAAAAACGAGACAATTAAGCTAGAGTTCCAATAGAGAATAAAATGGGATAGAGAGCCCTTTCGCGTTTTTCTGATTATTTCCATTTTACCATTTTAAACCACGCTCGTTTTCGCGCGTTCTCGTGGCTGTGCGAAATTATACGAGCGGCTCGTTTTCAAAAAGAAGAGGGGGAACGAGAATTTAGAAAAAAAAAATAAAAGAAAAGTATCAAGGATGAAAAGAAAGAAGAAATATAGGGGGAATGTATTTGAGATGTGAACGTTTCGAGTAGTCAGTGATAAAATAAATTTCCAGCTATTCTTTAATAATAATAAATACAGTATCGTATATAATACGATTTTAGATCATAAATAAATGCTCCTGTTTTATTTTATTCTATTGTAGATATCGAATGAATCGATAGATCGTGTATATATTTACTTTATCAAAATTTATTGGATTTATATATATTTTATTGAAGAAATACACATACAGGTATATATACATTGACGAAATATATACATATATATATATATATATATATATATATATCAATCGATTTCATTCATGAAATATATGTATAGAGGTATATATTTTTTTATTCATTTTTTATTTCTTTTTTATTATTTTTTTTTTTTTATTTCTTTTATTTTTTTCTTTTTTACTTATTTACTTTGTTGTCTTATTAGATATTACACAGAAAGAGAATAATAAAAGACGTTTGTAGATAAATTCTTCTAAATAATGACGATAAGTGACAGTAAGAAGAAGTCGATAAGGATGCCGACCTACTCAATTTCCTTTCGTATCAAGACATTTTGTCGATGACAGTTTCTCCGATATCTCGTGCACATTGAGAATCTCGACGTTCTCGAGTGACAATTTTTATCTCAATGAATCGACAAAACACGATTTCCTAAAAAATCACTCTATCCTTTTCGATCTTTCTTAGCCATATATATATATATTATTGATTAGCATCGAAATAAACATTTTTTCCTAGTATAAAGATTTATTGATAAATAAAGATCATTCGTACCTTTTCGACATAGACTAATAATACGCTCACATATCGACATTTTAATGAATCGTTATAATAACATTAATAAAATCGTATCTTTTTCATACTGAACGAAATTTTAGTAAAAAGTTTTATGCTTTTGTGGGTCAAACCAAACTCGTACGCATAACGGTTAACGTTCTCGTATAAATATCAAAGCTCTAATTAGCCTGGCGGGTACGCACGTGCTGCAGGCTGTCCCCGAAAACCCATCGAATTCGTAATTATGGGTTTAATTGAAAACGCCGGTGGCTTCTCTCTGTCACCGTCACCGAAGTAGCTCGCTTCGAACGTGGGTGGTATTCGAAAAGGAGGTAGACAGAGAAGGAGAAATACTGAGAGAGAGAGAGAGAGAGAGAGAGAGAGAGAGAGAGGGAGAGAGGGAGAAGGAGAAAGAGAGAGAAGAGAGGGGGTAGAATAAGGGAAAAGAGTCGTAACCTCGAATCTCGTGGGAGGAAACCGATTCAAAGCTTTCATCGATGTAGGGCTTGTTAACGAAGGGTCGAAGTTGAAAGAGTGCTATTTTATAAAAGGGCAAGGTCGACAATAAAAACGTAAAAATGATTAATAGGAGTTAAATTCAAGAAAAGGATTCAATGTATCTTTTATTCCATTAGAAAATTTTCTTTCGCGAAAAGTATCGTTACGATATGTACGTACATGTATACAAAAAAAATGTATGTATATGTGAGTGCGTGTGTATGTGCGTGTTCGTACACGTATATGTCTTTTATACGTAATAACAAAACAAATAGAAAGTAATTTGGATCGATACTGTTTACAAAGAGATAACCTTACCTACTACGTATTTATATACATACATTTGTTTATATAATAGTACGTGCGTACGTTGCTCATAAGAAATACACGATTGTATTTGTACAAAGTCATTGATCGATTTCATTTGCCCGTTCGTCCTTCTCCTTGAAATTCCTCAATGTGAGACAGTACCGATCGGGACACCGGATAGCTCGCACGCTTTGGAATATCTCTCTTCGTTTATTATTTCGTTAAAATTTTTCAACGAAAGAAGCAAGTAATTAATATTTCGACTAATTATATTTATTTATTACGGATACTATATCTCATCTCATCGTTAATTAATTAAATTTGATTTTATTTCTAGCTTTTATATTCAAGATTTCTTTTTAAGAGAGTATAAATTTTTTAAATGTTTTAATCGTTCGTACGATACAAACTTGTTAGATTATTTAACACGTTTTCTGACCTTGTTACTTTTCTGCATATATATATATATATAGATATATATATGGATATATACATATATGTATCGTTCTTTCTCTTTGGACAGAATCGCCGAAAGCGTTTTCCTCCGATACTAGTACGATACACCACACCACCTGTAGAACGAGTATGGGGGACATAGCTGGAAGCTGTATTATCCCGTACAGCATATAATTGACGCTTACTCCGTATAATTCAAGCGATTACCTACAAGCTCAGCCTTCATTTTCTCTATCTATAATCCTACTTATTATATTCCGAATATTTCGATATAATCCATTTATGCAAAACGAATAAGATTAAGAATATTTTTACTTATTTATTATTATTATTATTATTATTATTATTATTATTATTATTATTATTATTATTATTATTGTTATTATTATTATTAATGAGAGAAAGGTGTAGGCAAATATCTCATTTTAGAGAGCGTTAACGTTTTTATTGATTTTCTTTTTATTTATTTATTTTTTTTTTTTTTCTTTTTACTACTAATTCAACGTAACTTTTAATGCGTCTCAGAAATACATATTTCTGTTTACACAGGAAGGATGATAATCGATTAATATACGAACTAACATTATTAACTATTCTTATATCATCTTTATATTATCTTTAGAAAATCTTTCTCTACGATTTATTATGCTTTAATTATATAGTTTAATATATGGATTAGTTTCTAAATTTATCTTAACGTATACGAAAATATCGACGCCGACCAGAAACATCAAAGCATGTGTAAGAACGGACATTAACCGAGTATAACGATCGTTAACGATTTTGAAAAACATTGCAGAGAGAAAGAGAGAGAGAGAGAGAGAGAGAGAGAGAGAGAGGAAGTCTGTACAGAGATTGAACGGTCTGCTCGTAATCCAGAAGTCGTCGAACTGTTTGTTTCTCTTTGGAGTCGAAGTAATAACACGAGTCGATCTTATGTTAGACGCGAGATAGAAAGAGAAGGAGAGAGAAAGAGAGAGAGAGAGAGAGAGATGGTAGAGGAAGAAAAGCGTTTATGAAGTCTGGTCGAGAAACGAAGTAACACAACGGAAGGTTTCAGTTTCTTCTTATTCTCTTTCTCTTCCTTCTCCTTTTCCTCCTCTGTACCCCCTCTTTCAACCCCTCCCATCTCTGCGCATCTCTGCAACTCCTCTCGTAACTCATATCCAAGTTAAACAAGCAAACGCCGAAGCGTTGGCGCGTAAACGTGCGAGCTAGTGAATTCTCCCTAGGTAAGTTAGCTCCTAGGCTGGCCAGTTTTCTCTCTCTTTCTCTCTCTCTCTCTCTCTCTCTCTCTCTCTCTAGTTTTTCATCTTTCGTCTTTCGGTGGAAAACATGGAGGAAAACGATAAAGAAGAAAAGAAGAGAAGACGTTAAAATAAATCACGTTTGGGGTGAGCGTCTAAGCGATATATATATATATATATATATATATATATATATATATATATATATATATATATATATTTCATCACCTAGAACGAGCTCAAAACGAACGGACCATAGAACGTCAACTCTTTGTGAGATTTAATAAATTACGTACATATATAATAGTAATACATGGGGAGGAGAGAGGTTGATAGTTTACAATGCGTTATTTTATTGGTTTTATTTATTCATTTTTCTTTTTTTTTTTTCTCTCTGTCTCTTATCTCTTTTTGTTCACGTTACATATTATATTGTGAAAAAAAAAAAAAAAAGAAAACAACGGAAAGATTGTAAATCATTCAACGTTCGTGTAAAAAATATCATTGTGCTCATTGAACATGAAATGGTTATAAGGATTATCAAATTTCGTACGAGAGTCTTTTGTAGGAAAATTTCAATTCGAGATTGATCTTGAAATATTTTACGAATAGAGAACGATTATAACTTTATGAATATTATCCCGAAACTCGGTCGAAAGCCACTGTGATATTCGACTACCCTACTGGCCGACATAATTTCTGGCTGGATTTCTCTCTCTTTCTCTCTCTCTCTTTTATTGTTTTTCTCTGTCTCTCTCTATTTCTCTCTCTTACTCTCGTATAGATACGCAAACACATGGATTTGGATATTCGTGCAAACCTGATATTCGAATTATGATCTAGCCGTCATTCATTTCAGCATTCAAAGAGCATCCACGCTCGAATTAATTCACGTATGGAGTTATTTCATGGATGAGTATTCGTGCGGAAGACTCGATCGATGTTATTTGGGGTAGAAGTAATAATAAACATTCGATGCCGACTTCGCCGTTATCGTTTTCTCATTCTTTTTCTTTTTCTTTTTCTCTTGAATTATATCTTAGAAATATAAATGGCATTACGCACGATAGTACGATGCATTTTCGTTGCATTATTTATAATGTTTAGAACAAAAGAAAAAAAAAAAAGAAATGAATCGATTCACAATTAATACGATCGTTCGTTAGATTTGAAAATATGATTAACCAAATTTTTTTTTTTTCCTTCGATTATTTTAGGCAATTTGCCATTACGACTATCTACAACAATGTTACAAATATAGATCGAGGAAACGCATTTAGATTCTTCTAAGTTAGCAATAAGAAGTTTTGGCTACGGTGCCAAAACTTGTCTAATTCGTATGTACCCATTTGAAATTTAAATTTCTTAAAAGCTTGTTATTTTTATCGATACCCAGTTCAAAATAAGTTCATTCTATAGATACGTTTAACGATTGTAGTTCACGACATATAGGACACATAATTTATTTATTGAATTAAATTGGATTAATGTTTAAGGTGCCAACAATTCTTTCTGTATTTCCAAACATAAGAAGAGAAATTTGTCATATACTATCGATATCTATTAGTTAATAAAACTCATTCTAACACGTTGGTGGTATTGTCGCGTTGATATAGAATTTAATCATTTGATCCAATTCGAATCATAGTTTGTATTAAGCATTAAAATTCTAATTAGTTTGTGCGGTAAACACAGCTTGGCTTGAGAAAAACACGTTGCACCATAAAAGAAGGGAAGTTAGAAAGAGAGAGATAGAGAGAAAGAGAGGAAGAATCTTATAGTTTCCTCTCTCTCTCTCTCTCTCTCTCTCTCTCTCTCTCTCTCTCTCTCTCTCTCTCTCTCTCTCTCTCTCTCTCTCTCTCTCTCTCTCTTACACCGGCTTGAAACAACGTCGCACAAACATTCGCTATATTAACGGCCCGTGAGAACGAACCGGTTGGCTTAATGGCATCATCGTAGGAAACGCGCAGTTACGAAGTCGCCTCGTTGCGTCGTCTCTTTTTTTTTTTTTCTTTCTCTCTCTTTCTCTCTCGCGTGCGCGCTTTCTGTTTTTTTTCTGTGGCTCTTTTTTTTTTTCTTTTTGTCTCCGTTGGATCCTCGTTATCGTAGTAATTCATGGTGGAAAACGAATGAACGGACGGGACGTCGTCCGACGTGCGTCTTCCGGATGACAACGACGACAAGAAACGTTAGTTGTGGATAATAGTCAAGTTCTCTTGATCTTCGATCTTTTAAAAGAATCCAATCGTTTGGATCGAGATTCGAATTGAATGGTAATCATCTTTTAAGATAAGAACGTTCGCCTCATATGATGTTGAGATTTATATCGTAGAATATCGATCAGACAGATCAGTCGACGATAAATTAGTTTTATTTATTTATTTTCCTTCTTCTTTTTTTCTCTCTTAGTCATTAAGATCTAGCCGTCTTTAATACGTATTATTTTAAAGAGATATAAAAATGCTTATCGAATTTGTAATGATATTTATAATCGTTGATAATTCATTAAAAGAAAAAGAAAAAGAAGTCATCTTTTTGAAGGATTTATTTAGACAATGTTTTTTATGCTCCGAACGATTAATCGTCCAAATTAAAATTATTTTCATGCAAATGTATACGTGTATATATATATATATATATATATATATATATATATATTTTCTTAAACGATTAAAATATTTGTTTATAATATATCATGTAGTTATTTATAATGTTTATTATCAATGAATATATAAAAGTAAAGTAGTATATTGCATGTAACAGATAATGGAAATGAAGATAAGACGATTAGGTTGGTAGCTTTATACGTAGCTCATTTGTAACGATTCACTTTGACAGGTTCGTAAGGCTTGCTTGGACTTTTGTTTATATTATGAACAAAGGTGTCGTGTTCAGCGTGACACGAGTGCATACGAACGCATACAAGAGAACAACCAGAGGATTAATCGTTGTCCCGTGACATCTTTGGTCGATGCTTTCGCGTGTCCCGATCACGATTCTCGATAAGGATAACGGTTTCGTGCATAATCGTTCTGTCGAGTTATCGATCGTTCACTTGCTGACCTGTCGACCAATTCCAATTTCTCAGAAAACTGTATGATCCTTCATTGTTTTTTTCTTTTTTTTTTTTTTCAATAGAATAATATTTGAGATATGAAATCTATCTGGCAATATAAATCTTATAATATTATTGTTTCGATATAAAAGAAATTAATTGTCTAATGCTTGTAAGAGTTATTATTTAATCTTTGTATTACATCAATATTTGCACATTTGTATATAATTTTTATTCGTTGTTTCGTTCGGAAAAAGTAAAAAGAAAAAAAAAAAAAAAAAAAAAGAAAAATTACTCCACAAATATTCGTAAATGTAATATAAATTTCATATGACTAATTATTAATCGTACGATCGTTCAATTAGAATATGATTTTAAAAATAATTGAGATTTTATCGTTATAACAATCAGTTTGAATCGAGACTTGAATATGGATTCGTGACGCAGAGTTCGCAAAGTTCGACGCGGAGGCATTTCCTGATTAACGCGAACCTCGCCTGACCCTTCATCCCCTTTCTCCTCCATACGTTGGCGGCCATTCGTCGACCGCAGAGAAAGAGAAAAAGAGAGAGAGAGAGAGAGAGAGAAAGCTCGAAGGTCGAGCTCGCGAAAAGATCAGACGCGAAAAAGGTGGAGGAACTGCTCGGTTTCAAGCTGAAGGCGAGCAACCCTTTTCATTTCAAGATGGACGAGTCTCGATATGCACTTTTGCAAATTGCTTGCCACTTGGACTGGTTCTTCTCTTCATCGAAATCCAAAAGATGCGAAACCTTTCCTTTACTCACATGTGTATATGTACATATGTTTCTATCTCTTCTCTTCACTTTATTAATCTTCATAGTGATTTCTTTTTTATTACTATTACTTTATAAATATGTATATATATATATATATATATATATATATATGTATATACGTAGAAATGTAAAGAGCTATAAAAACTAATACGGAGGAAAAGCATTGTAGTATCCTGTAATATTTTTTCTAATCGTTCGAATCGTATAAAAAATTTATACGAAGCAGCTGTTTGAGATTTCGAAGAGAAACTCGACTACCTCCACCCTCAATCTAGTCGACCATTTACCATCACCATTGGTCACACACCCTCATTCAACCCCCGATTCGTAGGACTCTCTTCTTAAGACTTTTAAAGCGTTCTTTAGCGTCCATTCTCGTGTCCTTTGTACGAGGTACGCGTTTTGCTTTTCTCTCCTTCTTTATTTCTTTCTTTTCTTCTTTTGTCGTTGGGGCCGCGCAGGTGCGGCCACAATACGGCGAGAGTACGAAGTGGCACTGGCAATCGTCGTCGCCAGACGGTATTCAAGATGCGCTGTGTGCAATGAACGTGGCCAGGATGCGGGGGTGAGCCTTGCCATTTACTTGTATACGTGTATGCGTAAAGGTAGAAAGAGAGAGAGAGAGAGAGAGAGAGAGATTTAAATTCGTCAAACCAGATCGGATTATTAAACCCTTCTCACTGCGAACCTTTATTTCCCTATGAATAGCCATCGATTTCAATTCACTCTAGTAAATTTCTCCGTACGATTTGTTAATAATCTCTCATTGGCACGTGATCCGACCAAACGATTTAATTTAATAAGGCATTTAATATTTGTCTTTCAATGATATCATTCGTCTAATATCTTATAAATAATTTTCTTTCTTACGATATATTATGAAATATTTATTTATTCATGAATGAAATGTGTAAATTTCTTTCTTTATTTCTTTATTTTTATCGCATGCATATATATATAAATATAATATATATATATATAAATCTCGTTTACTTTCGTAAATATTAAACTAGCATTTTTATTATCGTTGTTAGAAAATAGATACGAATATATATTTAGAGATCCAGGTGTAATTTCAATATATCTTTTTCCTAACATCCGGAAGATAAGAGATAACGAAACAAAAAAAAAAGTATATATACGTATATACATATATACATACATATACGTATATGTTCTATCGGGGGAAAAGAAAATCTGTCGACATTCAAAAAAAAAAAAAAAAAAAAAAAAAAAAAAAGAAGAAGAAAGAAAAAGAGGGTAAGAGATAAGAGTTATCGGAAAGTCGAAAGATAAAGTGGAATCACAAGGAGAGCTCTATAAGGCATTCATAAAAAGACGTTACCGTCGTCTTCGTCGTAGTCGTTTATCAAAAGATCGTCCAGAGCAATTGAACTTTGATCGTAGTTTAATTAACAATGAAATTACGATCTACTCGTCGATTTTCTCGCCTATTCACTTTTCTCGAATATTAGTGAAAGCTCTATAGGCCTGTCACACAGTTTGAGCTATCAAACCACGTGGAAGAAGGTACGGATATTAAACGTCAAATTTGATTACTTCATTTATTTTATCGTATGATTTAAATTTTTTAATTTTTCTCTTATTTAATTAGTACGATTTACTTAAAAAAAAAAAAAAAATGACAAAGTAAAACAGGAGAGAGAGAGAGAGAGAGAGAGTGAATGAGTGAGTAAGTAAGAAGTGTATATGAGTGTGAGTGAGATGGAACAATGAATACGATTAACGATGGAAGACATCGTCTCGTTCAAGCTTATTTCTTGCCAAGCCAAAAAGGATTTTGGCAAACTCTCCCACGTCTATACTCGTTGTGTCCTCCTCTAAGGTTCCCAACTTTTTAACCCTCTTTACTCTCACCGATGTCTCGAGCCAGAAAATGCGTTCTTTGATCTTCGAAAAGGAAAGAAGGAATAAAAAGGAAAGGAAAAGGAAAGGAAACGGAAAGGAAACGAAAAAAAAAGAAGAGAAAAACAAAAAGAAAAGAATTTGATTTGTCCAGCCGAATGTTCATATATTTTAAGAAATGTCAAGAATTCAATTAATCATTATCAATGAGATCTTTTACTTGAAAGTATAATCAATTATTTGATCTATCGAAAATCGAATTCAATTTGAAGACGTTTGAAGTCCATTTGCGTGATAATTTTGATTTAATTAAATTTAATCGTTATAATTAGACATCAATCGGATAGAAAGAGTCTCCTTGATAGTAAAATTTGTAGATGAGAAGAAAAAGAAAGGAAGATGGAAGAAAGAAAGAAAAATTGTAAGAAATTAAGATGAACTTGTTAGAGACGTGTCATACTTGTTAAAATTTCGAAATTTTAACATATCAAATGCCCTCCTTCCTTCCTTCCTTCCTTCCTTCCTACCTTTCTTCCTTTCTTTTTTTTTTATTCTTCGTTCTGGTAGCTTAATTAAAGAGGAAAATTCAATTTCCTTGCTCGTAGCCGCGAGTTCTCCCCTTAGCAGCACCATGGAAACCGTAGAACGAGGAGAATCTCGATCGGAGAACAGCGAGTGTTCGGATATCTCTCCAAGGGAAATCCGATAAGAGAAGCAAAACGATCCTTCCGTGCTTATGATAACATTGTTAGAAAGAGAGAGAGAGAGAGAGAGAGGAGAGACAGAGGAAGTTCCCTTTTATTATCTGGTCGAACGTAAACGTCGATTTCAGGCGATGAAAGTGGACACTCAATTTTTTTTCTCTCTCCCCTTCTACATAGATAAGAAGAAGGACATCTGTTTTTGATGATTGATCAATCCTTTGCAATACCTTTATGTAGATACATATATATATATATATATATATATATGTATATTATTTATCTTCTTGATACTTAGATATTATATAGATATGTAGAACAAGAGACCATGCAGGGAAGTTATTAAATATCTCGACAAAGTAGAAGAGATTTTTCTTGAGATTTGTCTCGTAATTAAATGAATTATGGATATTATTATTATTATTATTATTATATTTTATTAAATGTTAGATATATGAATTATATGAAGTAGGAAAGATTTTTCTCTATATTTATCATAATTAATAAGTAACAATATGGGTATATCGTATATTTTTAAATTAAACAGGAAAATGATATAGATCAAATGGGACATGGAGTCATGCGAACGGGTTAACAAATTTTAATAAGAAAGTAGACAGGATTTGTTTTTCGTGAATTTATCGTGATTAATGAATAACAATACACCATGATTAATGTTTACTTGTGAAACTTGTGATATAGATCTTGAAAGAAAAATCATGCAACGAAATCACGAAGAAAATCACGCGGAAAGTCACCAAAAAAATAAAAAATAAAAAATAAAAAAAGACTTTTCATAAAATTGATCATAATTGATAATATGTACGTATATAGTAATCGAATGAAGAGAAGAGAAAAGAAAAAGAAAAGATAAAAAAAGAAAAGAAAAGAAAAGAAATGTGGTAGGTATATAGGATCGTCTATTGCGATCGGTGTCTTGAAAAATCGATTTGACGAGGAGAGGAGGAAAGAAGAAGGAGGAAAAGGAGGAGGAGGAAAAGGAGGAGGAAAAGGAAGAGGAGAAGGGATGGAACGAACACACGATGTGTTTTTCCCGATGCGATGTTACGAGGGCTTACCTAACCGGCCGTGCAACTACCCCCATCGATCATCCCTCTACGGACTCGTACTCGTGTAATTTTTCACCGACGAAGATACATAGGCTTGCGCGGCCACTCGCTTTGTCGCGCACGCGATACGAGATCGCGTCCAGGTTGTAACAAATGTCCCAAGGTTGTGTGCTTTCTACTTGTATGTACGAATCGACGAACTATATATATAGATATTTAGTAGATTTCTTAGATGGCGCAAATGCGTCGAAACCATTTTTAATGGCGTTTAGTATTACATATCGAAAATTATGGAATATTATCTCTTAAAGAATTTTGGAGAAAGTATTGTGGAAATAAGACATAATGGATTTCAAATGATATCCTTTTTTTTTTGTCTTTTTTTTCTTTTGCCATCTTTCATGATCCTAACTTCATTCAACACATTCGAATGATTTATGATAGTGCATTGGATAAACAAATTATAATTAATCAGACGCAATCTTTCTTTCATTATGATTTATATAACTCAAGAATCGAGGTCAATCCATTTATTCAATCCCAAAGGATAATTCATTTGGTTATTTTGACTTTTTATTTATTTATTTTATTTATTTATTTATTTATTCATTTTTTTTTGTTCCAATACAAAGTTGCATTAGATTTTATTTCATTAATATTAAATCTGGCGAACGATCGAAGTAGAACGTATAGTGTACGAGAAAGTTAAAAACAAACGTAACATGGACAATTCTTAGAAACTACTAACTTGAAATGCGATATAAAGAAGAAGAAAAGAAAAGAGAAAAAGGAGAAAAACAAAAATGAAAAAATAAAACAATGGATCCAGAGTTTTGAGTTTCTCTAGGTGTAACACAAGAGAGAAAAAGAGAGAGAGCCCAGTTTCGTGGTAGTTTTCTATGGTGGCACACGATAAACGGAAAAGCATCTTCAAACGTAGATCGGTCGACTCTATTAGCATAAATCGAGAGGCGGCCGTACGGCGACTATAACAGCTGACTTTTACAACTACTTTTATTGCGCTGACTTTATGCAAACGTTACGCATTCCACCTCTCTTTCTTTCTCTTTTCCCACCCTCTTTTTTTTCTCCCTCCATCTCTCTCTCTCTCTTTCTATTTAGTTTCTCCGTGTTGCTTTTGCAATTACCGTCAGGATTTATTCTAAAACGACAAGGCGTACAAAAATTGCCTCTGTCAAAAGTTGCGCAATATAAAAGGGGTAACTGTGTAACGTTACGGAATATATTTTGCGGCTCTCGTTCTCGTTTTTCTCTTTTTTACTTTTCCCTTCCTTTTTTTTTCTTTTTGTTCTTTTTTTTCTTTTTTTATTTTTTTTATTTTTTTTCTCCCTCCTCTCTTCTTTCTCCGACCTCCTCTGCCTCCGCTACGGCATCCTTTACTCCTCCCTGTCTCTATCCTCCCTAATTCTTTTTTTCGCCGACCGGAATCCATATCGATGCTGTGCTCGTTTGCTTTAACCTTTGTTCCATGGCTTTCCATTCCGACGATGAAAGGATCAATCATCCGACTCAATCGACTTTTCGAATGACCGATCTCTCTTTCCCCACCAACATACTTTTTCAGTATTTAAAATGTAAAAGAGACTCTCTAGATGTGAGGGGATGTGGCGTAGGAGGAGGAGGCGGAGATGGAGGGGGTGGAGGTGAATGTAGAAGGAGGAGGTGGAAGAAAATCTTTATGTTTGAAAAAGTCAGTTACTTCGCAAAGCTTTTTCCCTCTGGTTCTATTTTTCTTCGCTTGTTTTACGTGCCGTTTCATTTTCTATGCCGATTTAAATCTGAAAAGTTGCGACGCGTAAAATGCGTTGGAAAATGGTGGAACGCAGAGTATTAGAGAGACAGAGAGAGAAAGAGAAGGTGTCGATTCTTTCACGCTCGATTTTGCATCAGACGATAGTATCGTGTTCGATTCGTTATGCATCGCGTGTCGTTGAAGACTTCGACAACGTACGCGTATTTCTTCTGCTTCTTCTTTTTTGTTTCCTTTTTTCTTTTCTTTCTTTTTTTCTCTTTTTTCTTTTTCTTTTTTCTTTTCTTTTTTCTTTTCTTTATCGCACTCGTACGTGAATTCTTGCACGTTCGGGATTATAATCGCGCAGTCGGCGTACATACTCCAAGGATACGACGTTTCAAATACAAAGTACTTGCTTGCATTGTCGTTGCCGAGATATGTTCTTTTTTTTTGGTTTTTTACTTTTTGTTTTTGCTTTTTTGTTCTTTTTTTTTATTAGAACATTGCGATCGACATTAATTTCGTAATCATCGTTTCAGAAATAGAACTTTAATTTGGATCTATTTATTTATAGGATATATACATATATATATATATATATATATATATATATATATATATACATAGATATGTTTGATTAAATTTGAAACGTCTATATCACTCTTCTCCTTTCCAGTGAGAGATCGACGAATTAAATGTCATAGAATAGTATCGTATTTTACCGATTGGACATCACTTGTTTCGAAGCTTATCAAAGTGAACAAATAAATATAGTTAGAAAGTCAGTTTTCCGTGGTCAACCCGTAAATCATTCCAAACCAAATTCATCAACGTTCTCCGGTGAATCCCTTTGATCGTCTGGTAGGATTTGATATATTTCAAGCGAAACGAATCTGTGAACAAATGTCTGTCGTATTGCATTTGTAAAGGAAGAAAAAAGAAGGGAACAAAAAAAAATATATATATATATATACATATATACATATCTATATGTAAGAGAGAAAAAAAACAAAGAAAAAACAGCACACATGTTTCCATATATCCTAGACGAGTTTATTGTGGACAATTTCGCTATATAAATTTCATTAAATCTTACGATTTAAAGTCGTTAGCAGTGAATTGAGGTTAGTAGTATATTGATAATAGTAATAGGAGTAGTAATATAGTAGTTTGATGAAGGTTCGCACGGAACGGAGAATATTCGAGATGACCGGGAGAAGCTTGATGGTGGTTTCGAAGCGATCTAGCGTTAGAGGGTATAGTAGAGGCGATATCTAGCCTAACTCGGTCTCGGGCCGATCGAGTCGTCTCTCGCTATGGGCACGACGAGCCCGTGGTTGTCCCAATAGGTAGATTTCGGCATCGATGGCATGCCAGCGTCGCATATATGGACGTGTGTATAGCTCTGGAGTCCAAACCCCTGGACAAGCCTCCTGCTATTCCGACTATTCTAATATCTTATGCTCAGCTTAATGAACCACCGACCGATATTAGAGCCGTCTGGTTTGCTCGTCCATTAAACGGCCATAACGGGGCAAACGTTGAGATCGATCCTTCGAAGGGGTATCACGGTCCGTGGCCCGTCCAACGAACAACAAACTCTCGTCGAATTTTTTCCTTACTTTTTCTTCTTTTTCTCTTGAACTCTTGGAGGAAGTGAGAGAAAGGGACAACAAACAAAAAAAAAAAAAAAGAAGAAGAGAAGAAGAAAAAAAAGTTCATTCTTGTTGATGATAAGGTAAGGGATACGTACACGTAGGTTATAGAGGATTCCATCGACTTTTATGTGGATATATATACTTTAGGAGTAAAAATAAGAAGCATAAAATTTTTAATCAACAGAGAAGACGAAGAAAATACTAGGTAAACGTTGGTAGAGGATAAAGTTAACAAAGGAACAAAACCGTACGGTGCTTCTCATCGAATTCGAAATGGACCAGTTATGGTTATTGCTGTTGCCGTTGCTGCCGTTGCCGTTGCTCCTGTTGTTGCTGCTGGACGATCTCATAAAAAAAAAAAAAAAAAAGGAAGAAAAAAGAAAAAAAGTAACGTCGTAAAAGATGCTATCGTCGGATTGCTAGCATAAAGACGTTGATAGGTAGAGCTCACGCCTAAAGTCGAATGATTTACGTCGAGTGTCCTTTTCTTTATGGTGATATCACATGCGTTACATGTTGTTATCTCTCTCTCTCTCTCTCTCTCTCTCTCTCTCTCTCTCTCTCTCTCTTTGTCTTGCATCTCTATTGAATTTATGGATTCGAACGCAGGAGAATCGAGGGTGGACCGATGACATATGGCTTTACAGGCTCACCAGTTACGTCATTACCTTGTTCCTTTTTTTTCTCTCTGTCTCTCTCTCTCTTTCTCTCTTCATGGAATGGTCATGTACAAAGAGGAGAAAGAGAAAGAGGATGGGCGGACGAACGTGAAACTCGTCGAACATGCCAATACGTATCCTGAATACATTTGTTTTCTCCCTCTTCCTCTTCCCCCTTCTCTCTCGCTCTTTCTCTCTCTCTCTTTCTCTCTCTCTCTCTATCTTTATCTTTCTCAATACGATGCATGGTGGACCAATATATCCATGAAAATATTCGAGGTAGTAGACCTCTGGGATTCGTAGCCATCGTACGCACCATGCCACCGTTCTTTAATCACATTTGCATAATATTAAAATATCTTTAATGAGCGTGCTTTTCGGTGCCAGGAATTAACGTCGATTCTCTTGGGCATCGTCCAGTATCTCTACGAGTTTTGCGATCATTGCTCCTATACTTCTTTCTTGTTTCTCTCTCTCTCTCTCTCTCTCTCTTTTATTTTCTTTTTCTTTCTTTATTTCTTTATTTATTCTCTTTACTTCGTTGTTCTTTCTATTTTTCATTTAGTTTCAAACGTCAATCTTTTTTATACTGTGACGATGGAAAGAGCGCATATATGTCGTGTCCGAGGGAGGAGGAGGAGGAGGAGGAGGAGGAGGAGGAGGAGGAGGAGGAGGAGGAGGAGGAGGTGAATTCGTAAACGATCGATTTTTTTTGTTTACGTTTAGTACGATAGTTCGTGCGACTTTTTTTCCCCTTTAAATCTTGTAGTTTTATTCTCTTCTTTTTTTTTTCTTTTTCTTTCTTTCTTTTTTTCCTTCTCTTGTTCTTATAAATTATCGGAATGAGATTGGTGTTAAAAGTTCTACGTGAAAAAAATGAGAAATATTGAGTATTTCCTTCCTCCCTTTCTTCCCTTTTCTTTCTCTCTCTTTCATCAAGAGATAGAGAAGATAAAAATATGAGGATGAGAAGAATAATAAGAGAACTCAAAATTGTATCGACTGGTTCTTTAATATTTTGTCACGAACTGTAGAAAAGATTGGAAGTAAGCTACAAGATATGCAGATTTGTATAGTAGTTCACTCAAGGAGGAAGTAGAATGGAAAAGGAATAATAAAAAAGAAGAAGAAGAAGAAGAAAAAGAAAAGGAAAAGAAAAAAAAAGAGGTAAAAGGAAGGAAAGATGAAAGAACACTCACGTTGTACATATGTAATTTCTTTCTTCTCTTTGATCTCACGATATCAGTTCTCGCACTTTCGTTTTAAGAAAGAAAATCTCACTGGAGAATCATTAACCGAGATCGAACAATCGATTCGAAGGTCGATAAGAGGTACAATTATTTAAAAGAAAAGAATTCTTTCGTTGAATCGTACGTTTTCTCTCTTGTGGTGTTTCCTTCGATGTCCTCTCGTGATAATCCTCATTTATCCGGTCTTTTCTATCTCTCTCTCTCTCTCTCTCTCTCTCTCTCTCTCTCTCTCTATAGCAAGAAATAATTTCCTGTTGCTCCTGCTGGAAACGTTTACCAGTTCAAAAAGACCAAACCAGATCTTCCACATAACGTTTACGTTATGGCATCCCAACCGGGTTATAAACCTTACGATATCGTCGTGGACTAGAGTGAAAGAGAAAGAGCAAGAGAGAGAAAAAGAGAAAGAGAACTTGAGGAAGGAGATGGTTACGGGAGCGTTTACTCCCACGCGCGAAATGGAACTTTTGCGAAATGAGATTACCTTGGCTTGTCCAAGTTCTCTCTCTCTCTCTCTCTTTCTCGTTACTGTTCTGCTTGCTTCTCTTGCTGATGCTACTTTCACAGACTACGACGTCTTACCTTCGCTATGAAGATGGGTAAAGAGGGCCGTTATGCTGATCTTAAGCTTTGCCTTCCTATCTACTAAATAAATATATAACTATATTCTTCGATGATGGACTTTTCTCTTTTTTTATTTGTTTATTTGCTCGCTTGTTTTTGTTCTTTTTTTTTGTTCTTTTTTGTTTTGTTTAATAGTAAGGGTTTTAATCCCGTTTCGATCTCTCGTTGGAAATTAAAATGAAATTTTATTTTTCTGAAAAAAGAATAATTAATAATATCGATTAAAGATAAATAGAATTTATCGTGCGAATTCGTTTTCATATTACATTGATTATTTTCTTTAATCTCTCGTGTCAATCGTTTGATCGTAAAATCAGGGAGTAGAAATCGATTTAGAATCGATCACGAAATATATAACGCAATAATTAGGTGATTATATTCAGTCGTCAATTCGTTTTTGTAATTTCCCATTGAGATCGAATTAACGAGGTTAATTACATTCCATCGAAATTTCCCTATTATTCGATTTAAAATCATAGCGACAAGTAATTAATGTTAGTAATAGAAGATATCGAGCGAAACGAGAATGGATAGAGAGAGAGAGAGAGAGAGAGAGAGAGAGAGAGACTCTGGAAAAGAATAGGAAGAACTATACTCGTGTTTCATTGGGAACAACGAGACAGCTGCCATCGTATATTTCAGAAAATAGAGAGAGAAAGAGAGAGAATAGAAGGCCAGTCTTTGGCGAAGGAAGCAAAGCGAATTCGAGGATGGCACTCGGCCTTATTGCAACCATAATTTCATGGCATAATAATAATGCAAGCAGCTCGATCTCGAAAACGAGTAATCCCAAAAGTCCAAGTGTTTTGTTTTTGGAGAACGTATGACATTTTATGGATACAACGGATAAATTTAATATTATACAATTTCTCTAACGACTGCTTAGTATTATTTAGGGATAACATAGATTAATAGAATTAATTTTCGTTAATTGGATTAACTCGTCAAAACGAATTTGATGGTTAAAATAAAATGAAATGCAAAAAAAAATATTTACAAATAAATAGATAGATAGGTATTGTATAAGCTTATATGCATACACGCACACGCGCACGTGCGCATGTATGTATATATATATATATACCGATCGATCAATCCAAAAACAAATTTTATATCGATATTAAGAATTTATTATAACTCGTGTGTGTGTATGTGTTCAGTTATAGATCGTTGAATATTTCATCTACTTTGGTAGATTATAAAAAGCACACAGAGGGGATGTTCGATTATTGTCGAAAATATAATCCAGCGTGAATTCGAAGGGAAACGTATCGCTTTCGAGCTCATTATCGGACCGGGTCCAATACGGCAACTATAAAGAGTTTTTATTACTCTCTCGTATTTATGAGTCTCTACGTTTATGCTTCGCTTCCGTACGATCCAAAAAAGAAAGATCGTACGTAAAATAACGTCATATTCTATTTTACGTTGGCTTTATTACGCTCGAAATAATTCAATGTAGATCGCAAATATATAAAAACGATTTCGTTCTTCTTGCTAAACGAGCGCGTCGAAAATTCATCTATGAGATTAAATCCGATAGATTTGAGAACATATATTAGAAAGAAAAGAAAGGAAAAAAGGAGAAAAGAAAAAAAAAATGATCTACCTCACGGAAGGAGTGCGTGACTGAAATTTATTATAACCGATTGCTCTGCGAATTTCCTTATGGACTAAAGATTTTCTACTTACGATATTCCACATTCAAAGTAGATATATATATATATATATATATGAAGTAGACATACATGTAGAATGGGAAAAATATAGTCTAACGTCTATGAGAGAGAAAAAAGATGTGTTAGTATGTTCAAGGTATAAAAGCGAAAAAACTTTCTTCCTCTTCGTCTGCACGAGGAACATTTGTTGTTAGTGACAAACTTCTTCAGAACGTCACGATAAACTTACTTTTTCGTCGGTCTGTCCATTTCTCTCTGATACGGACTTCTTACTCCTTGATTTCTTTATGAGATTATATCTAAAGAAATATAGCCAGCTGCCTTTATCTAGATATATATATATATATATATATGTGTGTGTATAATTATACTCGTTCAGTTTTTATTTATTTCTTTATAAGTTATAAATTTATTAGAATTTTATTGGTGAATAAATTTCATTGAAATTTCTAATCTAATATTTAATTCATATTTTTCTATTGTAAATATTTGTCAAATATAAAAGAAAAAAAAAGAAGGAAATGTTATTTCTCGATCGTACACATGTCGATAAAAATCTAGATATATTTGTACTTTAATTTCTTTTTATTTCACCTTGTGAAAGAATAAATTTATTACTGTTTCTCGTTCGAAGATAAATTTCATTCAAACATGACGGTATCCTATTTGTTTATGTATTTATAACTTTCTTATTGAAATATTTGTCGAGGATTTGAAAAAAAAAAAAAAAAAAAAAACATCAAAATAATATATCACTCGACCACCTGTTGATAAAAAAACAATTCTAAGAATTGAGGGACACTCGGTGGCTCTCGTTTAAGAAGATCTTATGAGAGGAGGACGTACTTCTTGACTCAAGAGTATAAACATCGTTTACATTTGGGAGTTCAAGTCAGTTCACGAATTTTGATATTTAAATATTGATATTGGCATATATAGATTTGAGATTAGAGATTTAAGATTTAATAGATTATGGATATAAGATAAATATTTCAATTTTGATCGGTAATTGATTTTGAAAATTTTGAAGATAATTCGATTTAATCATTAGATATGATGTAATGTAAAAAGATTTTTATCATTAGTTTCTCGTTTTATCGTAGTTTTGAAACTTTAATTGCAGGATGATCATTCGTTTTTTCAAATTCGTAATACCTGAAACACACATTTGGTTGATAGTATTTACCTTGACGTTTCAACGCGTAGGATTCGCGCATTAATGTAATTTACAATCAGTAGGAAGCAAATTCGGGCTTGTAGCACAAGTTCGTATTTATTTTGATTGCGATTTCGCAGAAGCTTTCAATTCGTTATCTCTTTTTCGTGTATACTTTTGAAGCTTTTAGTAAAATTCACTTTTTATGTAAATTCGGTCATCGTATATGTTTTAATATTTTTCCTTTTTCTCATCCTTTCTAATTTGTATTTTAACTGAAGAAAAATAATACCTACGGTATTATTCGGTAAAGCGTATCTTTTTCTCGTATAGATCGAAGTTAAGGGAAGAAAATAGTATTTACGATGTTGTGAAATTTACAAAGCACGTAGCTAGACAGTGGCGTAGGTAATATTAAGCTAGAATATTGCATGCAAGGATAGATCACCTTTCGTATGAAATAACAGCATGTCTTGCGCATGAACATCATAATGCGAGAACTTTGTATTGTAAGTCTCGTTACAACCGAGTAAAAGTCATTGAGAGTTTTAGAAATGATTCTAACGATCTATTAGATCTAATCGTTTTGCTAATTACAATTGTTTCTCTTAAAGATAATTCACGAGGATTCGCTAGAAACGACGATACGCGACGAATAACGTGCAATTTATATATTATTTTCGATATATTTATAATCTAACACACGTATTAGTTTTGTTTGTTCGTTTAAATTAAACAGCAATTTTCCAAGGGCTTGGAAAATAATTACGTCCGGGTTGCATGAACGGTCATTGTACGGATCATAAAACCGGTCCTAGAAAGGATTTACATAGTAGCGCTCTCTCAATTGCTCTTAGTAGCTATATTAGTCATGAATTAGACGATAATCGATATATGTATATCGATTAACATTCGTTATTTCTAATATTCTTCGTATTTCCTTTTTCTATTTTTTTTTCTTTCTCTCTTTTTTTTTTCTACGGATATCGAAGTGATTTTCGAAAATGTTTGAAAGTTAAGAAACACGAACATCGACGAGATAACGTTCTTCTTCCTTAGAACATGAGAAAGTTCAGAAAAGCATTCGGTTTTTCTTCTTCTCTTCTTCACTTCTTCTTATTCTTCTTCTTCTTCTTCTTCTTCTTCTTCTTCTTCGAGCTCATCGATCGTAACTCACAGAATCAAGTTCTCCTCCTTGGCGACACACTCTTGCACTGGTGAGATGATTAAATTTCTACTTGAAACTAACGCATCTTATAAGAAGTTTGTCATTTTGGTGAACCACAGTCGTTTCTACCGAGTATATATTCTTGCAGTCCTAATTTAAATGACAAAAAAATGAAAAAGAAAATGATCAATTAAAATGACGAAAAAGTAAAAGGATATAAGTAATCGTTTGTAATTCAATCGCAATTGACGATTATCGTATTAATCAGAACTTTTTTTACCTTTTTTCTCGGTTTATTTCGCAGACAAAAAAAAAAAAAAAAAGAAAAGAAAAAAAAGAAGAAAAAAAAATCCAAGATATTTGTAATTTACGAATTTTGTTTAATTTTTAATTCATAATAAATTTATGAAGTTGCATGTAATAAAGCGTCCGTGATAGTTAAAAGATCGAATTTTCTTCGTAGTTTTATACGAAGCAACGTGAAAATTCAACGAAGGACCAAACGGTAGATCGTTAGAATCGTCGCAAACTCTGGGAATTCTATTCGAGAGTCGTTGCTCGTCGCTGACGAATGTATTTCTACGAATGTAGAGAAAGAGAGGGAAAGAGTTAGTACACGTGCATCGTACAAGAATGCACCCGCGAAACGAACCACCGAATTTGGCAACGAATTCAAAGTCGGCGGTGGTTCTCTCTGAACAATTTTATGTAATTCGGACTCATTAGCGGGAACAACGATAATTATTTTTTCTTTTGAAGAAATTATATCGTGGAATCATTTTAACATAGTATTTAGAAAAAGAGATATAAAAATCCTCTTTCCTTCTTTTTTTTTTTTTAATATCCAAAGTAAGCAAAGAACTTTGAAATCCATTGTAGGATTTTCATTCATTGTAATGAGTAAATTTCCGAAACGTAAATGCAGCTCGGCTCAACTCATTAGAGTGTTAACTTCATAGGTTTGTTCATTATATATCCTTTTAAACGATAATCGCAAAACTCGCTATAAATAATTTCATCTTGTTATTTAAGAGGAGGCTTCTATTTATTTTTTACTTTATTTTCTTCTTTTCTTCTTTCCCTTTTGTTTGATATGACCATTTAAGAGAACTTTTTCGATGTGTGGTATTACGATCGATTTACTTCAAAACTCGAAGGTATTAAAAGTTCTCGTATCGCGTAAATTCGATTAGAGAAATACGTGTGCTACTTTCTGATTCATTTCTTTATTTATTCTTTTTTTTTGTTCTTCCTTTTTTTTTTCTTTTTTTTTTTTTTCTTTCTTCCTTTTGTATATTTATTTACACAGAGAAAGGTTTAAAACAACAAGGTACTTATTTCCGTTCTATTGTGTGTGCATGAAAACGCTTAAAACTTTTTTCCCTTGCACGAATTGAAGTATGTGAAAAGTTTCAATTATTCGCGAAGATATATCCGCGAGGCTGGAGCAGCGTTATCTTGGAAGCAACAACAAAACGACGAGAAAAAATGAAAATAAAAGTAAAAATAAAAAGAAAAAGAAAAAAGAACAAACAAAATAGTGAAGGAAAAAATGAAAATATTTAATCAGACTCTTAAATCTCAAAAACTTTTCCCATTCGAGGAACTTTCTCTCGCGGTTTCAGGTATCTCGATAATTAGAAAAGAAAAAAAAACACACACACACACGCACAGACAAAGTAAGAAAGAAAAAGAAGAAAGAGAGATATTTTAATCGGAAAAGTATAAGAAACTATCATTAATAAACGGCTTTATATAAGCTGTTTCACGAAATAAATTATTATTGCGTTATTTCGTAGACAAGACTTAATAATATTGGCCTATGTGTGTACCGTTAATGACGAGTTCGCGAAAACGCGAGTTCGGAATCATTAATGGTAAATTTGTAGACTCGATTAGACGCGATTAGACACGTTTCGATGGTTCTACGCAAGGACTAAGATTTCATGTCTCGTGGTCGGCTACGACTTTGCTCTAATTTATCGAGATAATGTTAACTCGTGGCGTTAGGAAGCTCGGTTTAACTCTTGCGGTTCAACCAGAACGAAACGTCGCAATTCCCTTCGAGTCCGTACGAAAGTTTTATCGGAAAACTTTCAGCAATACTCCGTTCTATTGAACAAAATGATTAGAAACGTCGTTCTTTTTGTTCTCTTATTAAATGAGATACAAACGCAAATGTATCTATATTTTCATTTTTTATTTTTTATTTCTTTTTTATCCATCCTTTTTTTTTTTTTTTTTTATTAATTATTCATTAAGTTTATTACGATTGTTAAAATGACGTCAGATCGGTTGTCTGTGAAAATAATTTTTTTCTTGATCATCGAAGAGATATAACATTTTTCATTATTAATTAGGTATTAAATGGAGGATTTTCAGGAGATATTAGCAAGAAACTATTCTAATGAGCCAGAGACGTATTCAATTGATTGGTGTATATCATCGGGAATAAACTTAGGATAGGAGGAGGCATTCGAAACAATCCCATTCTAAGCGAAATGCAATCCTCGGGAGAACATTCGTGGAACATGGGAGAAAGAGGATATATACACACACACACACACACACACACACACATATATATATATATATATATATATAGAGAGAGAGAGAGAGAGAGAGATAGGGAGGGAGGGAAAGAGAAACGAGCTTGTCGTAATCGATGAGCCGCGAGAATTCGCGTACGGCATGAAGATCCGTGTGGAGCTTGTAGAAACGATCGTCTCGATTCGAGTAGGTTGAAAAGAGGGCAACTATTTGAATGAGAGGATGAGAGAATGAAAGAGAAAGAGGAAGGGGATGAGAGAGAGAGAGAGAGAGAGAGAGAAACGTGATAAATCCATGACCGCGTAAAATGCGTTCCCTACGAAAAGAAGAAGAAGAAGAATCAAGCTCGAAGTCGATAAACGGGAAACCACTACGAATATATTGAAGAAGAGAGACATCGAAGAAGATGCAGAATTCGCGATTGCAGACGATGCAGTTCTTCCCTTATTCCGACTGAAATTTCGCCTATCTCTTTCCAACTGCCTCTTTTGTTTCTAGCGATTAGGTATTATCGATCGACTTCAATTTGCATTGTTCTACCGCAAAGCCGAAGATTTAACGATCCGTTCGTGTCCCACGAGAACTCGGGCCTGCCTACGTTTCTTCTTTTATCCGTAAAAATCGAGAGAGAAAGAGAGAGAGAGAGAGAGAGAGAGAGAGAAAGAGAAGGAGAAGGAGGAATGGAAACTGACTATGTATACATGTAACTGTATATGCGTGTATGTAAATACAGGGTAAACATGTAACATACTTGTTTTGCATAAATTATTTTTCTTTCTTTCTTTTTTCTTTTTTTTTTCTTTTTTTTTCTTCCCCCATTGAAACACATCTGTTTACGAAAGTTGCACAAAATTTTACATCTTAATTTCCAATGTTCTTCCTTCGATTGTATCGATATAATATAATATCGTAATATTTCCTTTCATTCAATAATTAATTTCTAATGATTCCCTTTTGAAAATCTACTACTATGTCGACCTTTTTTTTTTTTTCATCGAAGTCGTATAAGAAATTTTCTTTTCTTTTTTTTTTTTTTTTTTTTCATGTTATATCCTCTTGAAGGTATCGTTAGGAGATATAAAAGTAATTGTCATCGATGATTCAAACGAGTTCCTGAACGATTTCGTCACGTACTATTCCTCCTCGTTTATTTTTCTCGAAAGCAATTAATAAAGCTAGCAGCATGAAAGAAACGAATCGTACGGAAGCTCGTGAAAATAATTCTACTGAACTATCTCTCTCTCTCTTCCTCTCTCTCTCCCTCACTATTTCTTTTTCTTTTTCTCTTTCTTTCCTTCTATCTTTCTCTGTTCTTTCTTTCGGCGTAGTCACGTCGGTGAGAACGCTGAGATATTGAATTTACATACACCATCACGCGAGAACACGAGATATCCGTACTTTTTAATATTCACCACGAACTCTATAAAATTTTTATTCCATTGTCCCGTAGCCGGGGCATACGTCTAGCATCCTCGAATTCGATTATCATTACGTTACATCGCTACTCTTGTAATTATACATGAGATACTCCACGTCGTCCTCGTCGTCGTCGTCGTCGTCGTCATCAACGTCGTTTCCAACGTCGTCATTGTCGTAAGCACTTGTACAACGGTATATTACACGTCTCGTTTATTATTATACTTCACGTTATACTGAGAAAATAGACTAACTATAATTACAATGATTAATTAAAAGGAAACCTCTCTCTCTCTCCTCTCTTTTTTCTTCTTTTTTTTTTCTTCTGCATTCATCGTTATTAACATATTCTATCCAAACACTTTCAACGGCATTTATGGATCACTTTTTTTTCATTCCTTTTTTGCTCTTCTTTACTTTTCAATTCTTTTCAATTCTTACGAAATCAAGGGAAGATTTTAATATTCCGTAAGGATTATTTAGATGAAACCAACTGAGAAAAGACGGGAGAATCAGATACAGTTGCTCGTACAGACGGTGTATAATCTAACAGCGAGCACATATGCTATAGCTAAATAGATACCACACGTAATGCACGTTCATAGGCGTACAATGCAGTTGGGAGGAAGCAAGAGAGGGGAATTTGTGCTTCGGCGATAATGCTGCGTTTCCTTTGACCCTGAGAGAGAGTGAGAGAGAGAGAGAGAGAGAGAGAAGTCGCATCCTCAAGCTGCATCGTCGATACATT
The DNA here is from genome assembly GCF_910589235.1 of Vespa crabro. Lineage (NCBI taxonomy): Eukaryota > Metazoa > Arthropoda > Insecta > Hymenoptera > Vespidae > Vespa > Vespa crabro. The sequence continues at coordinate 5,785,985 of NC_060966.1, forward strand.
TGTGCGTACATGTAGGTATACACGTGGATATATATATATATATATATATATATATATATATATTATATATATATGTATATATGTACATATATATATTCTAGGTAGCACTTCGAGTCGTCGTTTCACGCCGTTACGGAAAGTGCATAGTGAAAGGGATCGTAGAATTTCAACTGAAGTGTTAAACATATCTTACTTTGTAAAATATATCGCGTAACAAAGAAAAGGAAAAGAAAATAGAAGAAAAGAAAAAAAAATTCAATATATATATATATATATATATATATATATATATATATCTTTTCCTTTTTTATCACGAATGTAACAAACGCATCGAGATATTCTCCTGTTAATTAACATTTGATCAGACAAATATTTAAGTAGCAATTGAATTTCATCAACGATCGGATAAATTAACAGTAGTTTAATTAATATCGATATTCGTATCGAATGAAATATTCGTTTGTCTTTATCGAAATATAATCTCTTCTTTTTTTATAGAACTATTATCATTTATCTTTGTAATGGAAGAGAGAGAGAGAGAGAGAGAGAGAGAGAAAGAAAATAATATATTCGTATCTACTACGTATATACAAATACTATAGTGTTCTCTTTCTTTAGCTAAGCAGTAGTCACTATGTTAAGAGTATTGCACAATAATGAATGCTCGCTTCTCGCTAGTCGTTTGCACCACGTTACCTTGCGTTCCTATGGTTTAATGCGTAATGTTTTATGCTTTATATACTGCGTAATAGGTAGCTCGCGAAAGGTAGCACATTTTCTCGTCTGGTTTTTTTCTTTTTTTTTTTCTTTCCTTTTCTTTTTTTTTCTTTTTTTTTTCTTTTTTTTTCTTTCACTCTCTTAACCTTGAGCGTATAATTATAAAATGTTTTTCAAACGCGATCACTTGCGATTCGATTCATTAATTTCAACCTTTTCTTCTTTTTGTTTTCCTTTCTTTTTTCTCTTCTTTGTTTTTTTTCCCTTTTATTCTTTCTTCCTCTTTTTTTTTCGCTATATATCTCGAATATCTTGAAAAAAACGAGATACATGAAATATTCATTTTTGAGAGTTGTTCACGAGAGTTCATTATTATAGATTGATTCAGATGTTAGCGAAGTTAAATATGAAAGATGGAAACGAAGTGATCTTAGATATCCCATTATCGTGAAAGCACGTGCGATTTCGGTAGAGTGTTTAACGTTCAGAATGGAAAAGGAAAGAAAGAGATGGAGAAACTGTCTCGAGTAAAATCAGAGACTCGAAACTAACGGTAGTTCACTCTTTCTCTCTCTCTCTTAATATGTTTGTATGTATGTATGATATGTGTGTGTGTGTGTGTGTGTTATATGAAAACAAAATTGAGAGAGACAGTGAGGAAAGCTTTACTTGAGATTTGAGAGGACGTCGAAAGTTTCGACGGATTCTTGAGAAAGGAAAGAGCTCGGGCTCTTAATTATCGCGAATGTCTACGGCTCGTCGCATAGAGAGACGAGAGACGATGGAAACGAAGTAAGGAACGAAACGAAGGTGATGGCATGCGAACGTGTGGGCGTTCGTAAAGGTTGCGCGTGAGAAGAGTAGACGAGAATGCTTACGAAGTAGAAGAAGAAGAAATAGAAGAAGAAGAAGAAGAAGAAGAAATATGAGGAGACGAAGGAGACCGACGATGAGGAGGTGAGATTGGAGGAGGAGAAAGATTGTGCGCATTCGAAGACAATGGGAAAGAGAGGTTTGTCTCCGCGGATTACAATGCAAAACTTTTCGTTCGTAAGCGAACGAACGGACTTGGCATCGAGCAAAGTCTTTAACCACCGCGTTCTTCTCGTTACGTCGACGAAGAAATTCTAATAGTAGAACATCTCCAAATCTCTTGAAAAGCTCTTCTCTTTGTCGCTGACATGCTCTTACCCCCATTACTTGATATCCCCTTGCGTTACACATAGAATTTTATCTCGTATTTTATTTATTTTTATGTTCCCTTTGTTTTCTTTTTTTCTTTTTTGTAGAAAAAATTTCTCTTATTTAATTAGATCGATCATCATTTACATTAGAATCATATAACAATGGGATATTGGAGATCTCTTTGTATGTTCTTTACATACAAAGTATGTGTTTTTGAAAATAGCGATAGCGATCAATTGGGAAAATAGAGAAATATTTTTTCTTTGTTTTTTTTTTCTTGTTTTGTTCTATTTTCTTTTTTTTGTTTTTTTTTTTTTTGTTTTTTTTGTAATATACCCACATATCTACGTTCGTATTTCTCAAAGCACATCATTTTATTATCTTTTTACATTTACTCGACATGTGTATACTCAACGAATACGAAACGCGTTACGGGACAAAGGGGAAACGACGAGATATAATAACGCGACGAAAGAGGCAGAGATGTGTAGTCGTAGTAGTAGTAGTCGTAGTAGTAGTAGTAGTAGTAGTAGTAGTAGTAGTAGTGATGGTAGTGGTGGCTTCGAGTTTCCGAGCAAACGAATCCCTAAAACGAAATATGGCCGATGCGGATATCGAAAGGGAGAAAATTTGTTCGACGCCGAAAAGAGAGGGAAAAAAAGGAAAAGAAAAAAAAAATTCGCGTTTTCATCGTAATTCGTTTGAGAGGGTAGATATCAAAATAAGAAGGGAGAGAAAGGAAGAAACGAAAAAGAAACCAAAGAAGGAAAGAAAAAAAAAGAAAAAGAAAATACGAAAGAAAACAAGATAAAGAAAGCTTTTGCGATTTATATTTTATAATTACGCGTATACGTCATTCTGGTAACACGAATTAAATAATAATAAAAAAGAAAAAAAAGAAGCAAAAAAAGGAAAGAAACAGAGAAGGAAAAAGAGAAAGAAAAGGAGAAAGAAAAAAATATTCTTGCGTATGGTCAGAGAGAGATTTGCATTCGTTTTTACAAGCGAAACCATCGGTGCCGTGCTGGAACGCGAAAGAGGACGATCTCGTCGGATACGACGACGACGACGACGACGACGACGACGACGACAACTACTACTACTACTAACTACTACTACTACTACTACTACTACTACTACTACATTACTAATACTACTACCACTCTGTCGTATCGGACAACGTTGGCGATAGTAGTACGTGCGACGAGCCATTTGCATTCCCCTATGCCAATTCGAGGGAGGAGATACGAAAAGCCTCGACGTGGCGCCGAGCTATATAGCCAAGCTATATAGCTGTGCTTCTATCGCACCCCTCGTTAAAATCCCGTATATGTATTTATGTATTCGCCAGTAATTCAATACACTCGTAACCCAACTCCGATTCTATATCCCAATCCTGACTGACCGTTCTAGACACCTTTTTTCTATATATAGGGTGAACCATTTTACATTTATTTATATATTTATTTTCTTCAGACACGATTGATCAGTTTCTATGAGTCATCCTTATATATATATATATATATATATATATATATATATATATGTATATATTTTAAAATTTATTTTTCTTCTTTTATTCCGGATGTTATATTCCTGTCTGACTTGGAATATCTCTAAGAGTCTGATATTTCAGATCTTTAAAATTCATAGACGACGATAGCAGTCGGCAATAGTTAATTCGATTTCTCATTCTGCTTTCCTTCCTTCCTTCCTTCCTTCCTTCCATCCTTCCTCCCTTTCCAAGATTCATTGGAGATAGTCATGGTTAGTTCTCGACGTGTTTACCATCGTCTTCGTTGTTGTCGTTGTCGCCGTCGTCGCCGTCGTCGTCGTCGAGGTGACAGCAGAGTTTTCCTTCGATATTTGCGATTTATTACAAGATCGAAAGTAGCTTGCTTGAGAAGTTTCATTACACGTACATATTTTTACTGTAACCCAAGAAGAGGCCGATCGGATTACAAGAATATATCAATTTGAGAATGTTTAGAAAATGGGAAAAAGAAAGAAGGAAATTTTTTTTTTAAATCAAATATTAGATTTTAAATGATACGCGTGTGTTATTTTCTTTCAGATATTTTTCTTTGTTTGTTTTTTTTTTCCCAAATCCATTTGTAATCCCTTTGAGTTTGTCATTGACCATTTCAACGAGATAAAACAAATGAGTATATAAATGTTGATCGTTCGACGTTAACAGAATCTGATTAAAGCTGGGCGTAAGCTCAAAGCCAAGCGTCTTCTCGTTTCTCTATTCCCTTTCCACGTTGGAAACTTGAACGGCACTTCGGTTCGTCCAGCCATTTAGTTCGTTCGTTCGTTCCGGCGACGATTATCCATTAAAATTCATGCGTCGAGGATGACTGTCTTCGTGGAATCGGTTAATTAAATTTATCGTCCTTTTCCTCTTTCCATTTCGTTTAGGATGATATTCGTATTAAGGGAATGGTCAAAGAGAGAAAGAGAGAGGGAGAGAGAGAGAAAGGATGATATATTCGAATCTTTTAATTTTCCTTTGAATCTATCGTCGGTGTCTTTAATAACAAAGCTTTGATCAAATAGCTTGCATACTTTTGTCATGAAATACTTTAACAATCGTTCAAGTTGAAAAAGTGTCTTGAGACACGATGACTACGATGACGTATCTCTTGAGTAGGTACTCCTTTCTACGTCGTTTATAAAAACTTAAAACAAGTGGCGTATCGAGATAAAGTAAAACCAAGAGAGGAATTATCATTCGATCGAGTATGATCGTTCAACGAGCTGGAGTTAACGAGGGGGCAAAAGATATAGAGAAAGAGACAGAGAAAAGGAAGAAAAGGAAAAGAGAAAATAGGAGGATGAAGAGGAGGAGGAGGAGGAGAAGCTTTGTTATTAAAAAAGAGCTCTGATTTTTCCGTTGTTATCTCATAGAGAGGCAAGCCGAGAGCTTAATTATAGCTTTGCTAAGCGATTATAAAGGCACGTTGAAATATGAAAATAATTTACCGTGGTGGTTGTGGTGCTAGCGATGGCGTTGGTATTGGTGATGGTACTGGTGGTGTGGTGCTAGTACTGGCGTCGGTGCTGCTGTTGGTGCTCTGCGAAGCCAGCCCTTTTTCTCTGCTTTTCTCCTTTACACGACGAACGAGTACGTAGAAAGTGTGTGCGCGCACAGGAGGGAAGTAAAAATACATAACGTGCAGATATGCGGTACATTGCGCACGCCAAACGACTCGCCATACTCTCCACCCCTCTTTTACCCTCGTCCATCCACGTAGACGCGAGGTCACGCACGTTCACGATTTCCTGAGCAAATCGAAATAATCTTTCGTTTCGTTTCGTTTCGTTTCAATATAATTAAAGATATCGAAATCTCCTCGCGCTTTAAGTTGTTTAGAAAATCAGTTTGAGATTAGAACGGTTTATAAAGGGAGAAGACGAGGGATGAAGGGGAACGTCCTAAAGACGTGGAAATTCATGGAAATCCACAAAAGCGATTTGTCTGAGACGCTTTCTCAAGTAGAAAAGCATGAACGTTGGAAAAACAACGTTGGGAAGACGCCTGTCTCTCTCGTCGACACAGAGCCCTTTTCTTTTTCTTTCTTTTTTTTTTTCTCGTTTTCGTCTCCTAATTTTCTTCCCCCTTCTTTCCTTTCTTTTTCGTCTTTTTTATTGTTTCTCTCTCTCTCTCTCTCTCTCTCTCTCTCTCTCTCTCTCTTTTTCTTAGATCTATAGAAAGAATAAGGAAAAAGATAGTTCGTTGAGTTGAACAATTCAACGAGTCTCGACATTTACGAAAGTGCTTTCTGATCGGTCGATTTCTTTCGAGTAGAACCAACAAATATTCTCGAAACGCATCGAAAAGAAAGATCGTCCCTTTATTCGACTCTCCTATTCCTCCTCCTCCTCCTCCTCCTCCTCTTTCTTGTTTCTTTTCGCTCGACTTGACGCACATGACACGGACAAATGTTCCTTCGAGAGAAGACACGTTTACGATTCGCGAGAACTATCTGATCGGATAAGTATAATAAGAAGAGAAGATGGAAAAAAGAAGACTTTTTTCAAATCTTTCCACGAGAGATTTTACAGTGAAAACTTATATAAGTAACTTATATACTTACATACATACATATACATATATATATATATATATATATATATATATATATACATTATTTTTGCAATACTTCGTTCAAGCGTCAAAGTATTTAGATAAATCTTATATAGGTCATCAATTTTCGTAAGATAAAAAATAAATTTTATCGGCAAATTTGAAAGGATTAATCTTGTCGACTTTTCCTCCCTAAAGCAGGTGAAAGCTGGGTTCCTCTAATTTATCGTATCCATAGCGACCGAAGCTCAGGTGCTCGAAATAACCCCCGTTCTTTTTAAGAAAAAAAGAGAGAGAGAGAGAGAGAGAGAGGGAAAGAGGAAGAGGAAGAGGGAGAGAGAACGTGCAATACTCCTTCGTAGCCTGGTTAAGACGTAATTGGTCGGAGCTTTACGTACGTTCAACGCGACCAAATTACAGAGGCTGGCCGCCTTCAAGGCAATTGCTTCTCGCGAACGATTGGAAGTAGAAGTTAGAAGAAGTAGAAGAAGAAGAAAAGGAGGAGGAGGAGGAGGAGGAGGAGGAGGAGGAAAAGGAAGAGAACGAACTCGTCATTGTTTCTCGATCTAGTTCACGATTAATATCATCGGCTAACGAGATTACTTTCTACGGGGTTAGTATCACCCTCTGTAGTGTTCCTGTTAGAAAAAGAAAGAGAGAAAATCTCGAAGAAAAACGTTGATAATAACCACAGTGAATTATCGATCGAGTCTCACCGATCTCTCCTTCTCTCTCACTCCTTCTTCTCGTTCTCTCTCTTTCCTTCATTTTGACGATAGTACTAGAGCGTAGAGCTTACACAGAAGCTTGCAAGCTTCGCGGGGATATTATTAGCTCGATGGTATTGCTTCAGGGTGGCAAGCTTATGCGAAGGAGAGGCGCCTGTTCTCGTTCATCCGTGATGCGATCGTTCACACTCTCTCGCACATAGTCATGGCATCAACGTCTATGTAGAATCCACCCTCTCTCTCTCTCTCTATCTCACTCTCCCTCTCACTCTCTCTTTGCGTGTGTGTGTGTGTGTGTGTCTTACTTCCGTCCTTCCATTTACCACCTAATCAACATCTTTATTATTTAGGTGAATACTTGAAGACACGTCTGTTCTCATGTCGTAGGAAAATCTCCAACTTATTATCGATTAATCGATCTTTTGCCATGAAATTATTTACAATGGAAAAGGAAAAGAGGAAAGGTATAAGCAAACAAATGTATCGTTTTAAATGCATACACGCATTCTCTTTGCTTAATTGCACTGGCTCTGTCGTATAATGAATTTATTTCGATGGATATCGTGCAAATGGACCGATCGATTTTAAGTGATAATCGTATTATCCAATGAACTTTACCTTCGTTCTCGTTTGTCCAATTACTCTTTCTCTCTCTCTCTCTCTCTCTCTCTCTCTCTATTTATTTAACTATCTATCTCTCTCCCGCTTTTACCTCGTTCGTCTCATTTTTTCCTTTCTTTCGTTTTTGTCTTTTCTATTTACTTTTTCTGTTTTTTTTTTTTTTTTTTTTTTTTTAACAAACGACATGCCTGCGAATATTTGGTATCAATTATAGGAAAATTCGATGATGATTTTCCAGAGTGGAATTACACGAATAACGTGGAAAAAATCATTTCGAGGGAATAATAGTAATGTGACTAGCAGTGAAATCTCATCATTTCCTTTACCTTTCTTCGAAACGACGTGAATGGAAATACGATCTTAATAAATATAAGAAATAAATCTTAATAAATATATACGATAAGAATGTAATCGCAATTTTCAGTCGAAATATTTACGACGAATTTATTTCGGAAAATTTCTCAAATTAATTCTCAACGAGTAAATATGCTTTATTAAGTTAAAATAATAATACATATCTTTATTTTTTTGCGTGATATAATATAAAATAAAATCAAATTATTTGGTTAATGATAAAAATATCTTCGAGATGGGGAAGGTGGGGGAAGAGGGGGAGAGGAGATGGTAAGATCTATAAAATTAATCACATTTAAGAGTTAATCGAATTAGTTAGAGTAAAGAGTAATCAGTATAAAAAACGAATTCATTGAATAGATCTGAAAGAAGGCGAAATCCTTCTGCTTAAGAAAATCTTAAGAAAATCTTGCGGCCAATTCTCTTTTTATGTTCTTTTATACGCACACGCATGGTTGGTTGCTAATAGAAAACACTTTTAAATATACATTTATATATATATATATATTTTCGTCGAGTACATAAGATAGAAGAAAATATCCATCTTTTCTTAGTAATCTCGAAAAAGGAAGTTTCATCGAAATGACAGGCATGATATTACTTGTGTCCTATATTTCTAGGACAACGAAGTACCTAGCAAGCTAGCTGTCGTCGTAAATTTTCTTTTAAACGTTCCTCGGACAAGACTTAATAACAGACTACACGTATAACGCTATATTCTTGAGAACGTTATGCGAAAAGAGTAGAAAAGGTTTTTCTATAGTAACATTTGACGTAACCATCTCGATTTACATTTCCATTGGAATCATTTAAAATTCTTAATGGCTCATAGAGATATCGCTAAATAAATGAAACATAGAGAGGAAGACTTGAAAATTTTTGCGTGAAATCGTGCTCACCAGTTTTCATAAATGACAAAGAGAGCGAAAGAAGAATCCCCAGTTCGTCCAGTATAATAATTGGTTTTATGTAACAGGTGCTCGTTAGTTTCTCGTATCCGTGCGAGTTATCTCTTACCTGTAACAGAAACGAAGGTCAACGATTGGTTAGTCATTTTAATTAGTTGATGATCGAGGTCAATGTAAGTTACGTGTTAAACATACAGAAACGGGATCGTTTCTTTTATTCTTTCGTTTCAATTGCAATTGTTATTGAAATTTTTTTTTTACTAGCTGACGCATTGATAAAATATAAAAAGAGATTAGAAATTTTTTGGAACAAAAACGTTTCGCCCATACGTTCGTCGTTTACGACGAGATCTACAGGTGTCACGTTACGCTCTAGCGTAAATTCAATCAATTTTTTGGGGCTTTTTTTTTATAACAGTATTCGAGATTTGAAAGAGGGAGAGAGAGAAAAATCACCCGTCGATTCGTTACTCTAATATAGATAGAACTACGGAATGAAATATTGGTGGTAAAGCTGAGAAAATCGATGCTAGTCAGAGTTCTACTTGGGAATCTTTCATAAAGATATATAAAGTAACTTAAGTTTATGAATATATCTATATAATATCTTAAAAGAAAAACAGACCGACAGTCAAACAGAGAGAGAGAGAGAGAGAGAGAGAGATATCTTTATTTGAAAATGGATATCTTTGCATATTTAATTCACTTCCCTTTTTTTGCTTATCCAAGGATATTTCTTTTAGGAAGTCCTACGACGACATCGGGAATCAAATTCTCGCATCGTCGCGTCCGTCTCTCGTTTAAGATACTTTGGGGTCTATTAGCAAGTTTCGAACGAGTCCCAGGAGGTACTGTCTGCTACGGAATGTTTCTTTCTCTTTCTCTCTATCCCTCTCTTTCTTCTCTATTATGCTGTGAATCGTAGAGAAGAAATAAAAAGATGTAGGGTAAAGGCGGTGGATAAAGAGGAAAGGGAAAGAGGAGTCGAGGGAAAAGTCGAGAGTGGTTAGAAGAAGAAAAAGAAAGAAATAAAAAGATAGATAGAAAGAAAAAGAGAGAGAGAGAGAGAGGTGAGGAAGAAAATGGAGATGCGGTGGGAAGGTAGAGTTTACCAGCATCCTAGGAGGGTGCTGCACCTGTCCAAAGTCCCTCATCTTATTACTTCGACAAACTCTTAAATACTCCGAGGGCCGAAACTTTTAAATTCCAATAAATATTTAAGTTTTCTCGCATTTCCCAAGCAGCACCGTACGCCCCAGGTAATACGTCGCTTTTTTTCCCTCCCTTTTTTCTCTTTTTTTCTCTTTCTTTCTTTTCCATCTTCTTCTTCCCCTTCTCCTTCTTCTTCCTCTTCCTCTTCTCCTTCTCCTTCCTTCTTGCTCTTTATTCTTAACCATCGGATAGAGAAACGATGAGCAGAGGAATATCTTCCACAGGCTGTTTTTCTTTAATTCGCTTCGAGAATTTCACTTTGATCCAGTAGGATTGTATTCAGCTGAATAATCATAGTCATTGTACAATATAGAGGAATAGAAAAAGAAAGAAAGAAAGAAAGGGAGAAAATGAGAGAAATCGAATCGACAAAACGAATTCATTTTTAAGGGTATTCCCAAGCTGATACTCGACACAGTCGATATTAATAGCTCCAGCGTATTGTTAATAATTCACTTGGAGGTATACATCAACGACCACGATGGTTATTCTTTTACTCGCTTACAAAGTTCATTAACCGTTTAAAGAATGAACGAACGCATTTTCGTTATTTTCATGAATTTCTCGTCGTTTGTTGGTTATATGAAATTTTTATAGGATTAAAAATTCCAAAGGGACATCTACATAACGCAATTTTATCACGCTTTTGTTTAAATGATGTCAGTCATTTTATCAAGGTTCCAATTCAATCAATCCTTTTCATTATGAACAAGGTTTCAATTTTAAAAGAATTTTTTGTGATTTCAATTTTCCTTTTTTATACTTTTTGTAATTTTTATTATTTTTGATTTTTTTTTTTTTACTTCTTGTAATTTTTTTTTTTTTTGCTTTTTACAATTTTTATTTCCCCCTCCCCCGCCACTTATTGTTAACGTCCGATCGATAAAAGAAGGAACGACAAAAAAATTTCAAATCGTTTCCAAAATTCATTCGTCTCTTTTTTTTTTTTTTCATAGGAATACATTGGAAATCGTTTAGCGTAGAACGAATATTCTATAATTTTATAAATTGCCGATCTATCATTTATTTTATATGAACGAAATAAAATTTACATAATTATAATAAAAATTTTAATGAACACGTTATAATCGTATCGTTATTACGAGAGAAAAGAAAAATATTCAATTATAAAAATTATTAATAAAAATAATTTTATTATATTATTGCAATAATATTATTGCAAGGTTTAAATAAATAAAGAAAAAAATATCCTTTAAAACGGTACTGGTTTCAAGTCTCTACGATTTTTCGTTCCGGAGATATCGCCTTTGAAAGACTTCATTCATTATTCGTATAGTACAGCTGTTCGTAGTAATAGTAATAGTAGTAGTAGGAGCGCGTAAATTCTCGGAATTTATATAGGTTAGTGTGTCACCGAGTCAATTTGAATGAAATTATATGGATCAATGGGCCAACATAAACGTTTTTCATTTAACTGGAAATATCTGCGGAACTAAAAGTCATAGAGACTTGAATCAAAGATCATTTTAAAGGGCAAACTTTTTTCTATTTATTATTGTATTGTTAACAATTAATTAACAATTTGTTATAAACAATTTGTTATAAACAAAGTCTTACGAACTAATTTCATCTCGTTTAGCCAATAAAAAATTCAGATTGCGATCAACTTTTAAAATTACATGAATAAATAAATAATTAATAAACAAATTATGTTTTTATCTAAGAAACAATCTTTTTTTTTTTTTTACGTAACGTAAACGTAAAACGATGATATAAAGTAAACGCAGAATAATGATGTAAGATAAACTAAGAAACCATCATTCTTTACTATTTATTTATTACCACTTTTACTACATTTTAATCTGCATAATTGTTTATCAATATTTAAATCGAAATATAAACTAAATTAATAATTTTTTTTTTTTTTTTTTTTTTTTTTTTTTTTTTTTTTTTTTTTTTTTTTAAATAAAAAATAACGAGTTGCATCGAAAACATATAATTACATTAAAAACAAAACAAGAAAACATAGTTGATCTTTGTATGTCTATATCGTACGACTTTTCTATACGAAGTTCCTTCGTATCTCGAAAAAGAAGGAAAGTATTCAAGGTGAGCAAAGGTATTGGCCCACTCTGTATATTTTGAGAGCGTCAAAACGTATTTAATAGCAGGTCTGGAGCCTCTCGTAGTAGCCACATTGCGTGTAGAAAGAGGATTTTGCTATAGTTCGACCCAATTACGAAGCTAGCTATTAGGGTTAGAAGCTTTAATAAAAGGCTTCGGTTCTTTTCAAGCGATCTTCTTGAAATTTACTGTTTCTCTCTACACCGGGCACATTCATTCCCGTCAAAATATCCGAAGGATTCGAGTAGATTTTAAACGACCACACGTTCTCTACTTTGTCTTTCCTACCTATATAATTACTAGCTATTTACTTTACCTAACATTTCGACGAGCTTATCTAGCACAAGTCTAGGGACGATTTAAAGAATTAAATAAGAATTGTTTAATATATTAAATAAATAAATAAAGTTGAGTTTAACGTTCCTTTAATTTTTTTCTTTTTATTTAAATCTTAACGATTGAAAAATACAATAAGCTGCTTTTTAATATGGATTTCTATTGGCACCAAAGACAAGTAAATACTTACCTACACCTCTTTATTATTACCATGCGACGATCGAAAAAGATTTTACTAGATGCTAGGTTGTTTATTGGAAAATCATTTTCCGTGCTCGTAACAGCCACATAGATCCGTCGACGATCCTCCGATGTAAGGGCGACGCTCGTTCTACTCTTTCCCTCTCTCTCTCTCTCTCTCTCAAACGTTTTTCATTTTATCGTCTCTCTATCTTTCTCTTCCTCCCTTTCTTCCTTCCTTCCTTCCTTTTACCCTTTCCTTCTTTTCCTCTCAACCGATCCATATTTTTCCTCGGAGGAATTTTTCTATCTTTTTCTTTGCTCATAGGAGGGCTCATGCATTTGAGGCCCAAACGATCGGCTTCCCGCTTCTTGGTACGGTAAAGAGGGAACGTATTCGATAAAAAGCAACAAAGACGATTCAGTTTTCTCTTCTCTTCTCTTCTTTTCCTTTTCCCCTTCCATCTCAATGGAAAAATATGCGCTTCCCTCTCTGCTTCCCCTTTTTACTTCGTCTTTTATTTATGCGTTGTTTTCCTTCTTCTTTGACCTTTCTCTGACCCATACATAAATACAGATATAGATACATATACCGAATACGCGAGAACGCACAGGCATAGATACAGGAGACACATTGATTCCTTAACACGTTCTCGTCGTCGTCATCGAGAAGATGCAGAAGAAGATGTTATAAAATCAAACGAAATCCTTAAGCTTCCTATAAAAATTCGAAATCATTCTTCTCCAATGGGATACCCTCCTCCCTATCCAACTTTTCCCTCTTTCCTTCTTTCTTTCATTTCTTTGTAACTTTGAAAACTGACGATCTAGTCAGCTAGACGGAGATAGAAAAAGTTGAAGTTTTCCATGAAAATCATCATTTGGAAAGCAGCCAGGGAAGTAAGGTTAAGAACCTTGGTTATACGTTGCACACGATATTTATACGCCAGGCGAAACTGTTTGTTCTCGCCTACTGAAAGTCTTGCTGTAAAGCAGCTTACAGCATTTTCCTGAAAAATATACGAGGAACTTGATACCGTCCTAGGTCCGAGCTGACAAACATTGGAATTTAGATCGGATTCAATGGTATACGTGATCTTTTATGAGGTCGTATATAAGTTTTCGACAATTCTTTTTTTTTTTTTTTTTCCTTTACATCTTTCTCTCTTTTTTTTTATGTTTTCTTTCTTTCCTTTTTTTTTTTTTTCTTGTTTCTGTTAACAAGTTGAAGTAATATAAACGTCGGCACTGTATGCTTTCAGACTTTCATTTTATTTATTAACACGCTTGGTTCCAAGTTCAGAATGAAATAATGGCTTTACGAAATAAAGCCGCGCTTATGTGGCATTTTTATATAAAAAGAAAAAAAGAAAGTATAAGACAAAAAGCTAAACTATTAATGCATACGCTAACAATGCATACCGAAAGGCAACTGTCCCTCTTTCTCTCTCTTTTCTGCCTTTAATCATCCACGTCTGGTATCGTTATTTCAACGAAAGCTTGCAGTTACTATCCTTTGTATCCTTATATAAACTTTACTTTTTATTTTTTCACGATATTTGGTCCATTGGGATTGCGTTCGGATCTTTGTATGCATTTGTTTTAGCGGACAAAGAAAAAAAGAAAAAAGAAGAAAAAAAAAGAAAAAGAAGAAAAAGGAAAAAAGATCAGTCATATACACACATACGGAGGGAAAGGTAAACGAGCAGCTCGTTAACATATCTCGCGAATGTGTCAAAAGCGTAGGTTGTCTCATTAAAATAATTCGTCAGAGAATTTCTGTAACTCGTTCATATTATGATATACATACATGTATAGATACATACATACATACGTACGTATATATAATATATTATATACGTACGTGTATTTCACGAGGTAAAGGAATCGTTTCGTAAGTTCCGAATGAGCAAAAATTTTAATTTATATTTTACGCCTACTTAGAAATATTCGGATATTAAAATAAATGAAATTAATTTATTTATAAGTTAATTGTATAATATTCTTCATGATATAGGAATATGATAGACATATACAAGTATACGCGTCTACGTGTAAACTTTTTTTATTTTTTTAATGAAAATGAGAAAAACTAATGGAAATATTAGATTTGCCGTTAATATAGAGAGAAAGATATCTCGAGAAAGAGGATTATCATAAATATTTTCGTTGAATTCCATAAGAACTTGAATATATTCTGATCAAAAAAAAATAAAAAAAGAAATATATATATATATATGTACACTTAAAAAATTTCTCAGTGGCGCTTTTCCCGAGGATATATCCCTAGTATTATCAACGTCGAAGAAAATTCAGTGTCGCGTTCGTCCGATCTTATTCGACGTCTGAAGGTAATCCGCCTAGGGTCTTTCGAAGTTTCGTTTCGCGCGTTTGGCCTTTCGCTTAGGGTCGCGCGAACTTCTCTTAAAAGACTTTTCCAAGGTACTGTCTTTCTCTCTGGTATCTCTTTGTTAACATCTGGCATAGTTCGCACACAATTTCCGTTTCTATCTTTCCTTCACGATTTCCTACGATTTCCTTCTTCCTCTTCTTCTTCCTCTTTTTAGAAGGTCAAGGCGAGGACTACTTCCTTCCTTTACCGGGCCCATCCTGAACGATCCAAATTACAACTATGGACGAATGCAAAGCACGCGATTTTCCAATGTAGTAAAACGCGAAGATCTCTACTTTGTGATTTTTCCTCTATCTCTCGAAATTGCTGCTCTACCAGATGAGAAAGGAAAAGCGAGAGAGAGAGAGAGAGAGATTGCTCAAGGTAATCCGATGGACGGGTTACGAGAGACTTTTCGATCGATTTCGAGTTGGCTTCTGAAAGATCGAAGGACCTATCAGAAGCGTGCATTCGCAAAGTTTCTTTCTTATCTTAGGACCGTAAGTCTTTGCGGTTGTGGTAACAACCTTACTCCTTCTTTTCTTCCTACTTTCTTTCTTATTTTATTTCTTTCTTTTTAGAAGATCATTTCTCGTAGAACAGATATTCCTTTAGAACGAGGAAGAAGAAAAGAAGAAGAAGAAGAAGAAGAAGAAGAAAAAGAAAAAAAAGAAGAAGAACGACTTTTCTCCGTTATCGACGATATAGATCGGCCTCGATCGTCGTAAGAATTGATCGATCGATAGTACAAACCAAGGTACTTTGGCACGTCCCTTAGTCGTCGTTCTTAGCCAATATCGAGAGAAATTGAGGAAGGAAGGAAGGAAGGAATGAAGGAAGGAAGGAAGTAAGATTCGGGCCTCGTGGAAGAGAAAAGAGAAAAAAAAGAAAGAAGAGAGGTAGATAGACCGGGTGGATGTGCAAGGGACCGTGGAGGGCGGGGGGAAGAGGACGATAGAGGAAGGGGATCGTATTGGTAAGGATAAAGTAAAAGAACATTACGAAGCCACGTATAAGCTCGTACGCTTTGACCATCGGCATTTCCGGGGATGGCGCGAGGTGAGATCCGGTCGCTTTTATCGAGCCACTCTGTCCTCGTGAAAGCCCGGCCACCGAGAAAATTCTCTCGACATTTCCGAGGAGCAACCGATTCCATTCTCTCTCTCTCTCTCTCTTTTTCTCTCTCCTATCCGTTAGAGAGAGAGAGAGAGAGAGAGAGAGGGAGAGAGAGTCCGTATCGCTTTCTGCGTAACCACTTTACGCGATAATCGATTTCGCCCACGATCGCGTACGTGCACCACCCCTTTTTCTTTCTTCTGTCCTTTCCTCCTATTTCTCTCTCTCTCTCTCTCTCTCTCTCTCTCTCTCTCTCTCTCTCTCTCTCTCTCTCTTTCCATCGGTTCTCTATCCGTTGAAAGCGATTCTGCAATGGACGTAAAGACGTCTTTGAAATATTCTATCCATCCAAACTGCTACGTGATTTCGTCCTCCATTCGAGAGAAATAATAGTTACTACCCTTTATTTTTTAATAGTTTCATCAAGATTGACAATAGTATAATTCGATTGATTATCATGTTAAAGTCTATGACATTCTCGTATTACGTTTTGTTGGAAACAAGTTCTTGATGGATATTTCGAAGTTTAAGATATTCAGGATTAGAAAGTTACAAATTATTTTTTTTCTTTTTTCCTTACCAGAAAGATCTCGTCACGTTTTTTGAATCATTGTTCGTGCGTGTGTATGTATGTATGAAAGAGAGGGAGAGAGAGAGAAGAAAGATTTAAAGGAAACGTGCTTAAACGTCACAGCCGTTCTGAGCTTATAACTTCTTTCATTTTTTTTTTTTTCTTGATCTCTCTCCCTCTCTCTCTCATACTCACGTCGATTTCAATGACTCTTAGAAGTTTCTTCGAATCTTTTTTTTATCACTTACCCTACCCTTTTCTCTCTCCTTTCATTAACTTCAATTCCCTATCAGAAGATGAGGAGTTAAAGTATGAGAGAGTAAAAATTATAACTCTTCGTGTCCCTTATTCTCTCTCTCTCTCTCTCTCTCTCTCTCTCTCTCTCTCTCTCTCTCTCTCTCTCAGTATGTGACATATAATATCAAAGACATTTTTATTTTCCAAGCGACCCAACGTACGTTGCCTCGCGTTTTAAACGCGTTCCTAAATTTTATAACAATAGCTCACAAAAAAGCCAATTTCCGAGCGTATAGAACAAAGCGCCCAGCGTCGTCTCCTTTCTATTGCCCGCCGGCCTTGGAATAAGCCATGAGAATGAGAGCTTTCAGAGCGAAGAACGAAACGCACCATTTTTTCATTTTGCTTTGATTTTTTTTTGTTTTTCTGTCGTAAAAAAATTTTATTAATTAATGCACTTGCACTCTCTCTCTCTCTCTCTCTCTCTCTCTCTCTCTCTCTCTCTCTTTCTCTATCTCTCTCTATCTCTCTCTCTTTTGTCGTTAAAATAATTAGAAATTTGTCGAGTCTTCTTTGAAAACAAATCTTTCCATTTCAGCGTCCTGCTTTATTCTTAATTCATCGAATTATTTTTTACGAAATGTTGAAATGATCAAATTAAAAATATCATGATAAACATGATAAATAAATGAGATATTTAAAAATTTTGAATTAACAATCAATCCATATATCTGAACGTTCTATTTTCGATCATCGAATTATAAATATTTATGAAGAATAATGATAGAATCTAATTAAAAATAACCCAATAAAACATGATATAATGTATAAAATATTTTGATTTTTTAATTAACAATCGATCTTTTATCTTCGAATATACTTGATCAAATTATTAATACGGAATGTCAACATCATCGAATTAATGTTAAATATCAATATTTTTCATATTTTTAATTGATACTCGATTCTTATATTCGAATATATTGAATGATATTATTTAATTTGTACGGATCGATAAAATAAAATCTCACGTTTAAGTGATAACATAAATTCGTAGAAGGATCGTTCTCATCAAGATCTATTTGAACTCGTTCGATCACGAAGTAGTAAAGGAACTTTTGCGATAGAAAGAATTCGTATTCTTGTTCGTCAAGTAGCTCTACTGTAACGATGCCGTTTAAAAGCTCCTTTTCTGTTCTTTTCCTCTCGTGGAAGACGTGTAACGAGTTGGGCACGTGAGCCTCGCTACGACGCCTAATCACAATGGTTAGCGCGATTGCGATCGCCTAATGACTGAAAAAAATTACACTCTTGTTAAGGAATACCTACGCGATCGTACTTCAACAATCGACTTTTTCCTTCTCGTGCTGTACTACGATCTAGTACGATTAATTTTCTTTCCACGTGAAAAACTTTTACTCGCAAATTATTTTCTGTGTATATATTTTTCTCTTTTCTTTCTAATTTTTCCTTTTTTTTTTTTTTTTATTTTTCTTTCTTTCTTCTTTTACGTTTAATCGTGCGTCAATATATATTACAATAAAACGAATGAATAAAAAGATTACGATTCCGAAAATAATCATAATTAAATAGTACCAGTATAATATGAAAATTATTAGAACGAATAATTCATCTGAAAGGATAATTGAGATTTGTTTTCTTTTTCTTTATCTTTCTTCTCCTTTTCAAATCGTCAAAATAATTCAATAATCGAGTAAAAAATGGAATCACGAGTGATTTACAAGAAGAGACGTTAATAAATCGTTCCTCTTTAGAAATCAATCGAGTCTCTTCTCGCTCTCTCTCTCTCTCTCTCTCCCTCCCTCTTATCTTTTTTCTGTCCCTTTTATTCATTTTAAGAAAGCAGAGAAAGACAGAACTTGGAATATTTGACTGGAAGTGTTGGCGGAAGTGAGAATATCGTTATCGTTCTCCGCCTCGTTGTCGTCGTCTGGGTCGTCTTCGTCGTCGTCTTTCTCGAGTAATCCCGATAAAAGGCGGCCAGCCGAGTTTGCCGTACTTTGAATAGACCCACGGTGACAAATTAAATGGGCGGTAGAAGACAGGGCCGACGACGAGGAAACCGCTAAGACGACGAAGCGTAAGAAAAACGAGGTGTGTGCGTGCGTGTGTGTATAGAGAGAGAGAGAGAGAGAGAGATAAAACAGTAGTAATAGCAATAGTAATAGTAATAGTAGTAGTAGTAGTAGTAGTAGATTTTTAGTAACGAAAGACTCGACAATATTTTTAAAGATGTGATGTCGAAAAATTCTTACGACTTTTCTTAAACTTTTAGCTTCGCAAAAACGAGAAAAAAAATTAAGGAAGAACGATATAATAATAATAATAATAATAATAATAATAATAATAATAATAATAATTAATAATAATAAAAGTAAATAAAAAAAATAGAAGGGAAAGAGTAGTGATGATAAACTTGCAACTTTAATTACAACGACGACGCTAGTGGTAACAATAAATGAAGAACGTTAATAGCAACTTATCGATTCCCAGAGGCACGTTACACTATCGAAACATTTCCGATAACCCAATCGTGAGCTCGTTCGTTTATCGTACAACTCGTGCATTTCACCCCCCTCCCCTGTTTTTTTCTTTCCTCTTGTCCCTCCTTTTCTTTTTTTTTTCTTTTCTTTTCTTTTCTTTTCCTTTTTTCTTTTTCTTTTCTATCGTCCGTCTCGTTTATCGACATCGATCGTAAACGTTTAGCACCTTCCTTTGACCACGGAAAAATCGTCGAGAAAAGTTAATAAAAAGTTTCACTTTTGTACGCTTTACGAGCGCTCGAGATAGATCGAGATGTATTATAATTTATTCCTTCGGTTCCCGTACGAACGTTTATCATCCAACGATAAATAAGAGAATTTTTGTTTTTCCCCTTTTTCCTTTTCTATTTTAATTTTTCTTCTTTTTTCCTTCTCCCTTTTTCTCTTTTTCTTTTCTTTTCTTTTCTTTTCTTTTCTTTCGTTCCTTCGGTCCTTTTTAAAGACAATACTTTATTCTCATCGCGCGTCGTAGAAACTCGCGTCTGCGTGGCCCGACACGTGCATTCGAACTCGAACCAGACGAAGTAGATTTACGGCCGAGCGCGGTCACAATTTCGTCATAAATTACGGCGATACTACGAAATACGGCAAAGAGAAACCCACCCCACGCCTCTACAATCATTATCCGTCAAAGTTTAACGTCTCTTGTGAGTGTACACCTCGTTGGTACACCCTCTATGGATACCGAGCTACCATATACTCCCTCGTTATATTCGATAAAAATAAATACGACTTCGTAGCTTTCGACTATACAAAAAAAAAAAGAAAGAAAAAAAAGAAAAGAAAGAAAGAAAGAAAGAAAGAAAGAAAGAAAGAGGAAGAAGAAGAAGAAAGGAAAAAACAAAATGATCGATTATGCACATAAACTTTAGAACGTGTTTATAATATTTCGATTATCGAAGCGTTGAATATCGATCAATTTTTTTTGTACTTGTTGTTCGAACATCTGCTATAAGATTTCTTACGGTAATATTAAAAAAAAGAAAAGAAAAAAACTAATATATTATAAAAAGTTAGAATTTATATATAATCGATTTGGTTATCAGGAATGGCGCAATTTCCTGATATTATTATTTTATTTAAACGCGATCGAAAAACGCGGTGGAATTTTTATTCCTCCCTCTTTAACGCCCTTCTCTTACGCTCCATTTCATTGCCCTTTCTCTATAGAAACTCCCTAAAGCAAGTTCTATCAGAACGAGAGACGGGACCTTACGTAGAATAATTTCACTTTGCGAACGTTGATAAGGACTTGGGTGCATGTTACTCCGGGCTCGCATGATTGCGGAATCGCGTGACATCTACTCAGGTCTCCGTATAGAACGAACGAGCTGCGACGAGCAGGTTGATTCGACCATTCTCTCTCTTTCTTTCTCTCTTTCTTTCTCTTACTTATTTTTCGCCCTTTCGCTGTTTTGTGTGTGTGTGTGTGTGTGTGTGTGTGTGTGTGTGTGTGAGGACAAAAAAAAAAGAAGAAGGAAATAGAAAAAACAACAATTGATTCTCAGAAGAGGATAATAGCCCTTCTATGATCGTCGATTAATCGAATATTTTTTTATTTTTATTTTGTTTGCAACATTTTGTTGATGAATCAATCAAAATATCAAAATAAATTTTTCATTATGATGATATTTAGAGTCTGGCTATTTTGTAAAATTTGCTTTTGACGACGTGTGTCGTCCGCTTTGCGTGCTTATTTTGTTTATCGATAAATCGTGCACGGGTATATCGAGATAGGATTATTACGTTAATGCGCGAACCTCGTCGTTTACGTTAAATAAGGTTAATGGAATGCGATCGATAACGTTACTTATCACGTACTTGACGTATGGGATTCTTAAATCAACAGGGGCTGGCGGTGATACATCGGCTATGGAAAACTTTTCGAGCGATTTTCAATCGATTCTCGAACGATTAATCAATTTTAAATGTATCTTCAGAATCTCGTGTGTTTATGTATTAAGAATTTTTATCGTATAGCTTTCGTGTTACGTTTCGATATCTTGAGAAAATTTAAAAAAGAAAATCCCATTCTTTATAAAAGAAAAAAAAAGGAATATTTAATATTTCAACGTTCTATTATAAATAAAATTTTTATTATGATAATCGAGAGCCCAACGAAAAGAATTAATGCTGATCAATAATTAAAACAATTTTACAAGCGGAAGAAAATGTAGCAAAATATACTTTAATTTTTTCCGCAAATACATAGAGTTTAAATATACATATATATATATATATATATATATATATATATATATATATAGATTAATTGTTGTTCCGTTATCACAGAAAATAGCATTACCAATTAGCTGGTACATATATTTAAGATTTTGGCATGAGGTGAGGTTTTCGTTTCGAATAAAACGAACAATTTTTACCAAGCTGATAAAATATTTGCTCGATCGGGAAACGAAATTAATAATCGTGTATAAACTTTCCTGTCGAGGCTGTCCGATAAATTCGAAATACACGTTTCTCTTGGACTATTTAATAACTCGTCCGATTAAAAAATAGATCGGAACGAAAAGTCGAGGGTTTGGGAGAAGAGAGAATAAAAAAAAAGAAAACGTCGCTTCTTCTTTTAAACGAAAAGACTAATTGGTCTTAACGAAGCGTTAATTTTAAAAAAAGAAGAAAAAATAAAAAGCCAACAACTGATATCGTTTAAAAGCTTTCTCTTTACATCCGTTTATTTTGGAGACACTAGTGGATTTTTGTCTAAAACGTTTATTCCGTCCCTTCTCATAGAGTTTTAATTTTTAATTTTGTGGTCACTTCTATATTCGTTAGTAAAAACAAAGAGATAGATACAACGATATTGCTATTAAGTTTATTCCTGTTTTGTATAATTACGAAAGTATTTGATAATCGGCAATAACGAATAAGTATAAACGAATTAATTGTAAGATAAAAAATAATTCAATAATAGTAAATTTACAGGATAATTATCATAATTAATTTATTTGAGATAGAAGAAGGAAATGTGGACATGAGATAAAAAGGAAGGAAGAAAGAAAAGAAAATCATTTTACTAATTGCCAAAAACAAAGGGTAATATAATTGATTTTTATCATTTCTTTGGAATGAATGAAGAGAGAGAGAGAGAGAGAGAGAGAGAGAGAGAGAGAGAGAAATGTCATCTCTCATTCATTCGAAAAACATCGCGGACGATTATTCGCCGAATCGGTTTCCATCGTGTCCGGCATAGTAGAGTTATTTATTTCCGGCAGAAATTGCACATTGTTACGTCGTCGTTACAAAATCCACGACATTATGCCACGGAAACGAATTGGCCAGCAGTGTGCATTGTCCAATGCTCATTCCACGTCGCTACTGGCACGCGGAGAGTTTATTGTTAATCGTTTTGAACTTTTTAATAGCGACCGCGGATATTCATCATCGTACTCGCCTTCGACAATACCAGACAATAAACGCCGCGTTATTATTTTCATCGTTGTATTAATAACGAGACACGAACGCATTTTACCATTTCGTATTTGATTTTATATAATCGAATTAAAATTAATATCTTTGGAGAATCCTCATTATAATTATTTCTTTTTATCTAAAACATTGAATATATTTAATACATTTTCTTTTTCCTTTAACCAGGAATATATATATATATATATATATATATATCTTCCCATATCAATGTATCTATATTAAAATATTTGGAGTGGTTAAAACGGACGATTATACGACGAATTTCATTGCAAATTTGAAAGACAAAGAACCATTCTGTTTCATCAAAATTGCTGAATATATATTCGTTTTGGATATATTAATTTCAATGAGAGAGAGAAAGAGAGAGAGAGAGAGAGCGCAATGATTCTCAAAGCTTTATTATCTCGTTTTAAAACTAGGCCGAAGGAGAGGTTGTGTATTTTTGGGGGAAAAAAATAAGAAAAGAAAACAAGAAAAAAGAACAAATGAAAAAATGAGACGCCAGTTTGGACGCTAGGAAAAGCCGAGATCGATTTTGCAAATTTCATGTCGTAAATATCGGCCCGATGGAAGAGGGTCGCAGTGTGGATGTCGCCTGTCGTTGATGTAACGAAGACGGAACGCTGTGAAGTTTCGATATGAACTCTTGGTGGATGGAAATGTATATAGGGTGGCTCGTCTAGAAATTCTTTTTCTAAAAATTTTCAAACTTTCTCAAACGATAAACAATATTATACAGGTGCTTATAAAAATAAGAACGAAAGAAGGAGGGAGAGAGAGCGAAAGAGAGAGAAAAGATATTAGCGAAAAAGTATTTAAATATTAATCAATCTTTCATAAGAAACAATTTTCTATACATTGGATATCTAATTTGAATGATAGAATTTAATTTATAATCCTTTCTTTTCGATTAGAAAATGATCTTTTTATTGAAAAAAAAAAAAAAAAAAAAAAAAGATGTACAGTTGGTTAATATCGTCAAACATAATTATTATTATTATTATTATTATAATAAAAACACAATGTATTATATATAAATTTAAATATTTTATCTACTTGAAATAGATTAATATATGAATGTATTATTAAAGAGGGAAATCGATATAGGCACAAACTCGATACCAATAAATCTGCAAAGGAGGTTCCATAAATACCTGGAAGATATGTACGTAAGCGAAAAGGGTGCGAGTTGGTCTGCAAAACGGGCAGAGCAAGTTGGCTACAAGCCAATGGATATTTTCGTACTCTTACCCTCCACCTACCCGTCTCATCAGCCACCATATTCAAGTTCTGGTCTCCCTCTACTATTCCAACATTTACTAGTATCGGACTACTTAAATCATTCGAAACATGCTACCCGGTAGATTAGCATGGTCAGATTCAGAATGAAAAACCAAAGCGATGTATGTACTTCAATATATTCTATGTAGATATCTATGTCTCTTATGAGCACTATAAAAAGATTTCTGGGCGTTAAAATTTCGTTAGGGTCTCTCGAATAGATGGACTTTCGCTTTCAGTGCTATCGACGCGATAGTACTCTTTGATAGATCGATATACTCCTTCCTTCGTGTGGGAGAGAGCACTTTACGCAAATAGAAGCGTTAAATATAGCCGAGTATCGAGAACATCGTGTTAAACCTTAAGGTATTAATATTATATTACAGGTATATATTATACCATACTTAGGTCTTTTTCTTTTCTTTTCTTTTATATTTGTCATTCTTACTTTTGTAATAAGATAACGTTCAATCAATATACTTATTTAATTTATAACAATGATTAACGAACATATGATTTTAACAGCTGTCGAGTTGGTTATCTTTCCTATTCCAATCGTTATAAGTGTAAATCGTCGCCGTTTATACTCGTTCGTTCAAATAATTAATACTTTCGATTATATCACATTTATTTAAATAATTTCAAGTTTATATGCAGTACGATTAACTAAGGTTTTAAACAATAGTACATTTGTTTACAAATTCAACAGGACGTAACGTACGTTAAATATAAAATAAATTTAATTTAATACCTTGATCCATGTAAATTCCAAACTTGAAGTTGTTGTTGCATCTATATGAACATCAATAAAAACGAACGCTCGATCGACTTTGATAGTTATCGAGTAAAGTATTATTTAGCATTCCGACGAATAAATAACGAAATTCTCTCGTTCCATACAGTTAAGCTTAAATAATTTATATTTTCGAAAACCTTTTAATTATTTAAACAATGTACAATGTACTCGGGATATAATAAACTAATATATAAACAATAGTACATTCGCGCAAATGTTACATGACTCATAAAACGCGTTAAATATGGAATAGCTTTAATTTAATATTTCGATATAGATTAAATTTTAAACTCGAAATTTTTTTTCTCATCTAATATGAACGAAAAAACAAAATATTTGATTAACTTTGATTGTCATCGAAACAGTTTTTTTTTTCTTTTTCTTTCTTTTTTTTCCTTTTTTTTTGTTTTTTTTTTCTTTTTTTTATTCATACTTTCGACAATTTAAAAATTATTTAAACAATTAATAATATTGAAGGAATATAATTGGCTACTATTTAAACAATAATATACTTAGTTAAACATTTCATAATTCATTCATAACGTGTAACACGTATTTAATAGGCCAATATTTACAAATTTTTATATTGCGGTCGTTGGCTATGCGTAATATCAACAAAGAAAGACCCTTGACTGACTTTCAGAAGATTATCAGGTTAGTATC
Source organism: Vespa crabro (assembly GCF_910589235.1). Lineage (NCBI taxonomy): Eukaryota > Metazoa > Arthropoda > Insecta > Hymenoptera > Vespidae > Vespa > Vespa crabro. The sequence continues at coordinate 5,811,471 of NC_060966.1, forward strand.
CTATAGCATTCCGACGAGTAAACATCGAAGGTCTTTCTTCCGTTCTTCATCATTTTGAGGCAGTACACTCGTCGTGTAACAACGAGCGCTCCCAAAGAATCTCAATTTCGTATATTTTTAATACTTCCTCGATATAATAATGATACTAATAATTTTCTTTGTATTTTCTATATTTAGAATTACATTGCAATCTATACGTAGCAACGAAGTAATCGTGTGTTTGTATAATAAAAATTCAAAAATCGCGACATAAAAGTACAATGTTTGTTTGTTCGTTCGCATTTCGCGATTTATCTTGCATCGACTGATGTGCAATGCAGTCGTTAGTTTGTTGTGTCAGTTTTGCGAATAAACTTAAGCGACTGTCCGTTAAAAAATAGCTATCGCTTATTAGAATCAGTGTATCACCGAATAGAATTTCAATCAACGTCGATGTCGATTTACTTCATTTTTAATCACCTACGAATCATTCATTCCTCAATTTCGACCTAAATCGTCGACTGGAAGAGTGTTTTGGAGCCATCGCAAAACTACTTAAGTATTAAGAGAATTTTTATATCCCTCGGAACACTCAATCGTAACGAGGACGAAAGGTTAATGAAATAAAGGTTAATATATAAGAAATAATGGATAATCCAATAGTATTGATTTAAACTCGATTATATTTAACATACACTGGTATAGATTTTAAGAACACAAAACTATTTTTCTTTTTTATTTTTTCTTTTTTTTTTTTTTTTTTTTTTTTTCTTTGATTGAAACAAATAGATGTGGTACCATTGATTTTTCACGCTTTCTTCCAAGAGGCATCGAACATGATCGAGACTTTATTTGATTTTAAAAGAATAACAACATAAAAATAGAATAATCTTTAGATCGCATGCATTTTTTAACGAGCACTCTAATGGTACTGCGAGTCTCCATATTATTCGATATTACTTGCGACATATCGAAATCTAACGTGACGCAAATACTATCGAGTGAAAGGCTGCATATTTCATTGGATTTTCAAAATCTTTTCTTTATAATTCTAACCATATACATTAAAATACTTTTATATATTGCTAATCGTATTTTAATGAATTAGATTAAATTCTAAAATGATATATTAAAGAAACGTTCTAAACATTTTCAGAATAAAGTTTAGATATGGAACGAATATTATATCGTTTGATCGAACGAGTCAAGTCTACCTAATGCATAGTAATTATTATTAGGTGTCGAAGATAGGTTCGGCGCGCGTTAGTTCGTATCGTAAACCGAGCGTGTCTCAAATTACGTGGGTGGCTGAACGCCAATTTTGTTACTCCTAGTACGCGAGCTTTTAAGCTCGTTTGTTGTCCATGGTAAAGATAATTAGTATTAGAAGCACCATAATTTTTTTCTTTTTTTCTTTTTCGTTATACTTACGATCCACCGTAAAATTTGTTAGAGATTGAAATGTTTTTCTTATTGATAATCGATGAAATTTGTCCCAACGATCCTGATTAATCTCATCGATAGTCACCGATGCGTTCTACTCATACCCGATAGAGATATGGAATGGCATTCTCCTATCATGCTTGCGACCTAACCCAAATTGACAGCCTTGATTGCGAAGCCTTGCTGCTTGTGTATGCCTTAGGAAAACGAGCTAACGTAGGACGGAGTATTTACCTTCCAAGATACATTTAGAAACTTGACGTTAGAAAATTAAGTGTAACTTTGTGCGGCTTAGAGAGAGAGAGAGAGAGAGAGAGAGAGAGAGAGTTTCCCCAGTAGGTACCTTTGGAATGGTATCGGTTTTAAATTTAGTTAGAAACGAGTTACGACCGATTCCCCATAGGAAAATTCGTTAGGTTAAGTACTTAGACCGTCTTCGCCAGTGAAATCTCGTGGGTATCAGATGACGTTTATCTTTGAAGAGAGTTTATATCTTTGCAACTAAACATATATCTAGAGAAACTAACGAAAATGATTTGTTTTAATACGTTAATTTGAATGTAGATACGTTTAACTACAACATATTTCACATAATTGTTGGATGATAAATGAAACGAATAAATAAACTAATGATAAACGTTCTGATAGTAGTTGAATATAATGCATCGAGGCATTTCACTTGGTCGTTCGAATACGAAGGATTAATATTTACTAGTAGCTGTCCGCCTCGTAAACTCGTAGAAACGTTAGAACGATATAACGATCTTGAAAGCGTTACGATCGATATCATCTCGGCTTGTCGTATGTGCAAAGCGTGCCAACGCCGTTAGACGAACACCATTGGCCCGAGCTCTCGAATTTCAAGCACCGATTATCTTCCATAAAACGCGCACACGAGCGCGATAGACAGATAGAGAGAGAGAGAGAGAGAGAGAGAGCTCATCCTTCTGCTCTCACAAATTCCCTTTACTCGATGTTCGATATAAAACGATATCGACCTTTCGAAAGGATATACAAAAACTATGATGTGATAGATTTAAATCGTATCTTCGAAAAAATGTTTGAAAAGATCCGACGAATTTCTTTGGCAATAAACGTGAATACACGCGAAAGAGCATTGCCGTTTTAATCTCTCGAAAATAAATTACACCGTAATTAATCATTCCAAGTTAATTTCCGAGCTAGTTTACTTCGTGAAGAGAAATGGGGAAGAAACACGGCAATCGCGTATTAACTTAGTCGAACGAGCTATATACGAATCCATTGATATTCCTATCGAATATATTTCTCCCTGTATGAAATCGTACGTGATAACGCGTTTTACTCTTGGAATAAGTAAATAGGTATCTTACATAGATAATAGTGCATCTTTATCGTAATAGATAGTATACGATAATGCCGAGCCATTTGATTCTTACGCGATTTCTTGAAAATCATTATTATTATCTTGTCTTACAATTATACTAATTTCGTAATTTTAAATAGGACAAAAAGCTGTTTCCTTCTCATTAACCATTTAATTGTAATTTCATACGGTCTCGATAAGATAACGTTTGCTCTCCCTTTCTCTCTCTCTCTCTCTCTCTCTCTCTCTCGCTAGATTCCTACTATTACAGGAAAAAGATGGACAAGAATTTTAAACGATATCAAATGTATACTATGAATGAAATTTCAATGTATTATATTACTTTATTTTAAAATTTAATAAAAATCACAAGAAATGATATTAAACGTTTTTTATTATTGTTCGATATCTATAGTTTTGGAGTAATAAATTTAATGAATAATGTTGAAGAGAAATTTCATTGATTTCTTTCGATGGTTAACATGATATAATTTACAATCGAATCGATGTCGCTTTTTAATTTGTCTTTTATTCGACATATATGTATATATATATATATCACAATGACTGGTTTATTAATACATTAACACGATATATCCCGTTTATTGAATTTGTTAATAAAAACAATTTTTATCTTCTCTATGTGTTATACGAGATGCAGGAAAGAAGCCGTTTCCCGCTCGGCCGATTTTGCATGGCATGAATATAAAAATCGTTCTAGTACCTCGCGGCTATATGTCCGTCAGCGATATGCGATGTTGATAAATGGCGGAGAGTGTTGATTTATTGGACGTCGCTTAATCGAGACGTCGTTTAATACGTGGCTCGATTAACGATCGTTTCGAAAAATGAGAACGAGGATAATCGTGATTTTAGTTTATGCTGTTGAATACGCAAGTATCGAATATATTGATCGGTTGCTTCAAATCACAATTAATAAGACCATTAATGTGCTCTTTCAACCCTCAAACGCATCACATTAATTTGTTCAATAATTACGACATACGTGATTAGATTCGATACATTTTAATTAAGAATGAAATAATAATTTATGGTCCGGTCACACAAAGCTTTTTTTTTCTCCTTCTTTCTTTTTTTGTTTTTTTTTTTTTTTTTTTTCATTTCAAAACAAAATAAATCGTGTATGAAGAAAGGATTAACGACGATCGCATCTAAACGGAAATGAGAAAAAAGTTATGGGGATTTTATAACAACTAGTTAAAAAAGAGAAAAAAAAAGAGAAAAAAAGAGAGAAAAAAAAAGAGAAAAAAAGGAGAAAAAAAAATAGAAAAAAAAAAATAGAAAAAAAAAGAAAAAACAGAAAAATGTCTGCGTAAGAAAAAAAAAAAGGGAAGGTCGAAAGCATTCGAATGGAAGGAGAGAAAAACGTAGATAGTTCGGACTCGTTTCGAAAGCTCGTCTGATTCGTCGTCGGGACAGCTGCCAAATCTCGAAAGCCGTCGAAAGTTTGTACGACGAGCGTCGATTTTGTCGAGTCGGTCGTCGTCGTCCCTCTCTCTCTCTCTCTCTCTCCCTCTCTCTCTATCTCTATCTATTCTCGTATCCTCGAACGACCACGATCCCGAGATATTCGTCCTTTTAAAATGAAATATTCGTCAGGGTAGGTGGAAATCGAGCGTGCTGCTCTTACGTACGTGCGTTTCAAATGAAATTTCGGACGATTGCCATCTTTTTTAAAACCATTCTCGATCGATCGAATGGAATCCCTCGAGTTTGTCGGGCGAGACGTCAGAAAAAAAAGGAAAAAAAAAAAAAAAAAAGCCGAAAGAAATAAAATGAAAAAGAAGAAAAACGATACAAGGACACCAACCACGAGAGGAAAAGGAGTGAAGATCGAATCAGTTTCATAGTTTAGACGCGATTGACTTTTGGAGAAATGTACGTCGAAAATAGAAATGAGGATACGACAGAGAGGAGGGGGAAAGGAAAAAAAAAAAAAGAAAAGGGACAATGTTGCATCTCCACTAGCTAAAATCCTATTGGATCATCTCTATATGCACGCGAGCGCATCCAATGACAGACAGACACGTTGCTACGTGAAAGGAGAAGCAAGCAACAATCCCTGTTATTGTTGCCGTTGCTGTTGCAGTTTGCCGTTGCTATTGGCGATGTTCCTGCAGCCTGCAGGCTGACGATGCTTCGCGTTTTGATAATTATTACTGTCCGCGCTAGTCTATCGGTACCACGCGTCGATCGTTCGCGAACACACCATTGCATCTGTCACGTATGTGGACGCGCTGAAGACACGACAGTTTAATCTCTTTTGGGAGGCTGCGCCTGTCTCTCTCTCTCTCTCTCTCTCTCATTCTCTCTCTATCTCTCTCGTCATTCCAAGATTCATAAGCTTCCGTTACACAATTGTTTAGCAAAATGGTAATATGAATTAAAACGATTTTAACATAAATTTCAAGAATTACAATTAGGAATTAATAGAAATTAAATCGACTCATTACGGCGGTATCATTAATTTTTTCGATTTAATATAACTAAAAAGAAAAAAAAAAACGAAGGAGAAAATCCTGTGGAATATTTTCCCATCTAACATGATGAAACGCTTATCAGTAATAATTAATTTTATCGGGAGAACGTTGTGAAATAAGATATACCTAGATGAGTATGAATTTAAAGTTATACGACATTCTAAATTGAGTTAAAATCATTTCTTTACGATATTATCTTCGATATTTTGTTTAAGATCAATGAACATAGAGTATCTACCACGTCATGGATTCCGATAACAGAAAGAGTTGAAATCGCGACGGGCAATCCGCGTGGAAACAGCTGGCACGTAGAGATACTCACACACGTGAATTTTATACGTACACGTATGTGTGTGTATATATATATATACTGAACGCATATAGCGAAGTTACAGTCGGAAGAATCTACGATTAGTCGTGGAAAGGGGGTGGCTGGATTGGAAAACGATAAAAGTCGTAAATGCAAAAATAATATTTATTTTCTATCTCTTTCTTTCTCTTTCTCTTCCGTATATATATATATATATATATATATATATATATATGCGCGCGCGCACATACACATATGTGTATATATAGCTGGTAGCTTTTATCGCAAAAGAATCGCGGCACGGTTACGGTCGAATAAATTTCACGCTCGAAATCGAAGACTCGGACGCGTCCCGTCGATTCTCCAAAACTTTCGTACAGAGTTAAGCGGCGCGCACGAAAAGGCAAGGGAGGATTAGCGTATTTCGATAGGAAAAATCGGAGAGAATAGGGATTCGACGATTGCTCCTAGAATTTGTTGGACCGAAACGTTAAAGCAAATGAATCGGATACGAATTTGCCACAATAATAGTATCTACATAACTGAACATTCGTTATCTAATGCTTTTTGCACACAATTTGTTTTCGATTTCTCCATTACTTCGCTATTCTTTTTTTCTTCTTTTATTTATCCGATACATTATAACGAGTATTGGAAAATATTTTTTTCAGTCAAGATCTTTTCACATTTGATGTCGATTTAATAATCGTTTCGAACACTTCGGATCGCAATGATTAAAGTTAAAGTGGGATATGCTTACAACAAAAGTCATTAATTATTTCGTAAGCATCTAAGGCAAACATTAGCATCGCTTAGCAACATAAGGATGAGTTTTTTTCCATGGGGTCCGAAAATACTCGTTTAAAAGCCATTAGAAGAACCGGCCATACGCGGGACGACCCGGAATATATGTCTTCTCGGTGAAAAATGCATTAACGCTTGGAAAGCACTTTTCTTTTCTTTTTTCTTTATCTTTTTCTTTTATATCCCTCTGCTTTTCTATCTTTACTCCAGCCAACGCGTTGTTCATTGTTTACAGTTTACATTGTCCCCTCTCCGTTCATCTCTTCGTTCTCTTAAACACATAGATATTTGTTTAAAACAATGAACAATATGTAGTAAAAGGGAAAAGGAAAGTAAAAAAAAATAAAAGAAGAAAGTATGTCTCGTGTGAATGTAGAAAGGAAAGAAAAGACGTCTCTTACAAATAAGTAATAGTAATAGTAGGATAGTAGTAGTAATAGCACTAGTAAGATAGTAGTAGTAGGGTAGTAGTAATACTAGTAGTCACGATGCACACGAAGGGTTGAGAGCTGCGACGCGACTTGATCGATACGCCCTTATCCCTTTGGCTCGATCGCGTTCATAAATTTCTAAGTGGAAGGAAAGTGTGTGCGTTGTGTTAGGCGAAATGTTCGCACGCGAGCTTGTAACTTTCTTTTATCGTTCCATTCCTCGTCTTCTTCATTTTTTTCCTCATTTTTTTTTCCTCTCAGTCTTCTCTTTGCATCATCATCTTTTTCCTTTTTTTTTTTTTTTTTCAGAATCGTGGACAGCAGAGGTGGTTCATTGGCATCGAAAAATATGATAATTATACGCGCTCTCATTATCGATTGCTAACGATGCGAATGTTCTCTATCTATCTATCTATCTATCTATCTATCTTTCTCTCTTGAGTTGAAAAGAAGCACCCAGCCGTTTGCTTCAAAGTCAATGCTTGTCTCGTTTAAAAGCCCGTCTCTTCGGCTCTGTTAACCAAGCTCGAAGAGGAAACGCGTACGAGCGTACGATCTTCTTCTATCTCTCTTCTTCTTCTTCTTCTAGTTCTTCTATTTCTTCTCTTTACTTTCTGTACTTTTGCGAAGAGAATCGAAGAGAGTCGAAGACACGAAGAGATAGTATCCGATCGATCCTTCTTTTCCTCCCAACCCGTGCCCCTACCCAACTCGATTTCTTTTTTTTTTTTTTTTTTTTTTCTTTTTTTTCACCTTTCACGCGAACTTCGTAATCACCCTTCGGTCTAGCTAGACGAGAGCTAGCGTTTATCGTCGTCTTCTTAACGTGCTTGCACTAGCCTTGAAACGTACGCTCGATACCAGAGTTGACGTAAAAGAGTGCCTTTTCCTTCACGAGGAATTTCATATCCGATGGGATATTTTTAAACGTTTCTTTCTTTTTTTTTTTTTTTTTTTTTAAGGAATCCTACTTGAAAAGAAAAGAAAAAAAATGCCCAAAAATAATTTTCCTCCATGTTTCTCCTTCCTTCTTTTTCTTCTGTTTCCTCGCACTTTCATTCGTCAAAGTTTTTCTAAAAGGTGCACGTTTAATACCATTTCGGTGATATTATAGAAATATATTTTTAACGACACATAGAAACGCGTACGATCGACAGAAAAATATACGAGTGCGCGTATATACGTATATTTTTTCTTTTTTTACAATTTGCATTCCTCTACAAATTGTCTTCCTTTATCTCTCTCTCTCTCTCTCTGTCTATCTCTCTTTTTCTCTTTCGTATATCTTTTACGTCATATTTTTACGCATTCGTACTCGGATCCACCTCGTTTTCTTCTAACCCCCTTGTCGTCGACGTCGTCGTTAACATTTTCTTTCTGGAACGGCGTTGCACTCGGCTGGATGACTTTCCGGAAAAGAAGCCGAATCGCTTTGTACATCTTTTCTCTTCTTCTTCTTCTTCTTTTCCTTTATGTTTTTCATGTAAAACGGCTTTGTCGAAGAGAAGGAAATCTATTTCTTCGACTTGCGAAAAAACCATCCGTTCGTTCCTACACTGGAAACTCACGAAGCCAATAAATAAACGACAAAACGTGTAACTTTTTTCTTTTTTCCGTTTATGCGTTCTGAGCGCATAACGAATGACAGCAAAACTGACCGAATTTTTCAGAATGTATATATGTATGTATGTATATATGTATGTCTATCTATCGCTTTTCCAAAGTCTCTTTACATTCGTGTTATCCTTTTCGTATGAGTTTCTGCTTCGGCTTCTTGCAGTATACGGTCAAAGCTTTTCGATCTTTCAAAGAGAAATATAGTAAGAGAAAAAGATGGATGGATAGATAGATAAATAGATAGTTAGATATATATATATCTATATATATATATATATATATATATATATATATATATATATATATATATATATAGAACATGGGAGATACGCGAATGCACGTCGTCTCTTTTATTCCGCTTTTCATTTTGAGTATCAATTACAGCGAACTTTTACCCGGTTTCTAGTTACAATCTCTCTCTTATTCCCTTTCGTTTGTACTACTGATACGTTTCTAATGGACTCGGCGCATCGATCGTTACTATGTTTGCTAAATTGAAAATCACTTCCCATGGGTCATGATAAATTTTGGAAAGACATTTTAATCAAATATCTTATATTCCTCCGATTTGACAGAAAGACAGATAACGATTTAAATTCGATATCATATTTTCCTAGAAATCACAAAACGTTTGATCCCGAATGGATTAGATAGGAGAAAAAGCACAAAGCTAATGCGAATGACACTTAACCCGGGATCGTTAATAAAATGAATGGAAATGAAAAGGAAAAAAAAAAAAAAAGAAAAAAAGAAAAAGGAAAAGAGGAGAAAAGAGAAAAAATAGGAAAAAGAAAAAAATCTAAAAGAAAAAGCAGAGCCAGGGCAATTAAGGACATAATTTCTCTCGTGGAATTGAGATACGCGAATCGGTTATCGGAATGCAATTAGGAATGCAAGTCGTTGCGAATATATATGCATCCATCCGGATGTATTTGTGTATAAGTATAGAACAGAAAAAGAGAGAAATGTTATGATGGGATTCGATCAAACAAGCCCATGGAAAAATAGAATAACGTGCGAAAGCCATTGTTGTCTTGGCGTTTCGATGAAAAGCGAAGACACGATCGATAGATCTTACTTTATTTACGATATATTTCCGGTGTTGGAAGGAATTAGAAAGATCGAGATGAAAAGAACATAAAAGAGAGAAATAGGATAAAAAATATTGTCGGAAAATAAGATCGTACACCAAATTATTACAAACGCGGTTTATTTGTCCTCTTGAACGCGTGAGCGGAAAGATAAACGTGTTACGTTTTTATTCGGAAATAAGAAAAACTCTTTTGCCTCTTTCTCTTTCTCTCTCTCTCTCTCTTTTCTCTCTTATATTTTTCCTTACTCATTTAATGCGGACAATCCACGAAGCTTTTTCCAGTTCTTTTCTATTTCTTTTATAAGAATCCATACTTTTTTTTCATATGTCATAGATATAAAAAAAATTTATTTTTAAGATTTAATAAATATCGAGATAGAATATCTTTAGATAATCGAAATAAATAAGTTATTTGATTAATTGATAAATACGATTTAAGAACTGACGGATCAGTTTAAATATAACAAAATTTATTTATCGATATCACGTATAAAGAACGAGGTTTAATAAAGATAAGAATAGATAATAGAAATAAAGAGAATATTTTCTTCTTTTATTTATTAGTCAATAAAATGTATAAGATGCGATATATCAATTTTTGAAATATCACGTATTGCACGTGACAGGATTTAACATGAAAATCCTATAAGATCTTACAATTAGAATCCCGAACGGTTGAACGAGTTTATCGAATAACACGACATTGCTTTTTACCTTTAGAACGCGCCTCTCTACTCGTCTACCATTTTTCGTGTCTTCTTTTTTGTTTTTTTTTGTTTTGTTTTTTTTTTTTTGTTTATTTGTTTCGAGAAATCGAATAAGTCACGCATTCGCTTCGCCTTTTATATTTTACCTAGATGAAATTATCCACCCCGTTAGAAAAGTTAGTGCAGCAAACGTTGTAAAAGTAACTCTCCATCTCTCTTTTTCTTTCTCTCTTTCTATCTCTATCTCTGTCTGTCTATCTGTCTATCTATCTGTCTCTATTTCTCTCTCTCTTTCTCTCTTTTTCTCTTTCTTATGTCAGGAGAATCTCGCGATAAATTTTTTAAATTTCCACGCTCTGCTCTTTTTCTACCTACATAGTTACGTGAATATCAAACTACGAATTAACTATTAAATGTACAGAAAATAAAAAAAGAATTGAAGGTCCAACGAGGAATGATTTCTGATCTCAAGCGCTACCGTGTTTAGATGGACAATCGACGAAACGAGCGACTCTGATATTTAGCTGCCTTTATATTTAGAGGATACCTACTGGTATGATAATAAAAAAGGATATATATGTATATATATATATATATATATATATATATATATATGAGAGAGAGAGAGAAGAACACGTGTCCCAGATTCAAAGCTATCAGAATTTTCGTCTATACAAAGCAGAGCCCATTCTCGTCGATGTTTTCATCGCGTGCTGAGGAAAATGCACGGTTTCGTTGTTCGCACAGAGCCTTGGTAAAAAAAATTCGGTCCATTTAGAAGAGGGATATGGATTAATAAAAAAAAAAAAAAAAAAAAAAAAGAGAGAGAAGAAGAAAAAGAAAAAGAAATAGCAGAAAAAAGAAAATGAAATAGACACGAACGTAGAATTGAGAATCTCGTTAGTATCGTCGACTACTCTCTACGTCGATACGCGTTTTCCCGAGATTTATGGTGGTCCAGAATGAACGTATGGATGTATTACGTAAATTGTAATCGATAAAGCAACGAAAAAAGATCGCATATAGAGATCAAATTTCAAAGTCGGGATGTCGCCAAAATTTCGATTAAAATTTTTGCTTTTTCAAAAACAAAAAAAAAAAAAGAAAAAGAAAGAAAGAAAAAAAATGTCAATGTCTACATAAACATATAGTTACTATGTGGATACTTTTTTATTATTGCCAATTGTAATATTTCCTTTATCGACATCATTATCATCTAAAGATATTCTTATTTAGATTTATTTAATCCTTTTTTTTTTCTTTTATAACATTATTCGTCCGGATATTGAAATCGATGATTTTCATCAGTCTTGCGGAACGTTAAAGACAATATAGCAAACTATCGGTTGATTGAGCTCGCTGCCTCTCTTTCTCTCTCTCTCTCTCTCTCTCTACCCCATATTCAGTAATCCCCTTTGAAAGCCCCGAAACGTACGAGCACAGAGATGCTACTCTTTCGCAGTATATACGGATAACAGTACAGGAAACGTGCAGTTAGTCTTAGCATCGTTCGCATGCGGGAACGAGCGTAAACGTGTGTGATAGAGAAAGATAGAAAGCTAACCTCGCTCGTGTAGGCGTACTAATACTCATCCGGAGAATCGGGGGTGGTTCCTCTTTATTGGCCATGGAGGTAGAAAGAGAGTGAGAGACAGAGAGAGAGAGAGAGAGACGGAGAGACGAGAGGTAGGGTAGGAATAAATCTCGAATACAGGAACAACCCCCAGCGGCGCGTCCTTTGATTCGATTGGCCCTTTGACGTCCTCTGCTCATCTCCCGTCCCTTTCACGGGAGGAAACGCATTATAGTCCCGATTTCGAACATTTTCCCTTTGGAAAATCTTCCTTGGAATAAGATCTAGCACGTTTATCATGCATGCTTTATCAAATTTTAATATATAAAATTAATTATTCTCTGATTAATAGATCTCTTTTTTTTTTTTTCTTTTCCAACAAAATTAATCGCGCGTCGAAATTTCACTGCATTATCTACGTTCGTAATTTCTCTCTCTCTCTCTCTCTCTCTCTTTTTATTTTAAAAAGCTTTTATTGCGAGAAATTAATGCTTCTTTCATTATTTTTTCTTTTTTTGTTCTTTTAATGTAAAGAGTAACATTTTCGTAGAAACGTTTTTCATCTGTACATCGAAACGATTTCTTTCTTATTACGACACTTATCTCGAATACGTGAGAGAATCGATTAAAACTAAGTTAAATGTCTTAAACAGCTGTGCAAGCGGGAAGAAAACTAGGTATGAGATAGAAAGTTAGAAACTCTCAGTTCCGAATTAAATAATAATGAAGATCTATCGATTTTGAAATCCGTCATTTGGATCGGATCTTGGACCACCTAACGTGTTTCGTTTAATTCGACCTCAAGGCTTCCTCCGATAAGAAAAGGACGAACCGCACAGTGGAATTGAACGTCCGAATCCTAAAGCTCTCCTCCCCTTAACCACTAATTGACACTTTCCCAATTAAAGAAGGAATTAAGAGAATAGAGCCATTAGAGATATCTCTTCTCTCTTGCATTTATTAGTTGCTTTTCAGCGTAACGATTTTATTAAAGGAACGAACGAACAGATAGACAGACAGACAGACAAAAAATCATCGAATAAAACGTCATATATAATACGACTATGCTAATATTTTCGATAGGGAGAGAAATTTTTGTAATAATAAAAAGCTTAAAAATATCAATAATCTTCGTTCTAGATAGGGATTATAATGTCTCCTAGATAAGCCCTATTTGCGAGAGATGATTAAAGAGATATTTAATACAGAGGACAAGAACGAATATATTGGTAGTAACGTGGAAAAAGGAAAAGAAAAAAAAATACATGAACTAAACATTTTTTTAAATTAAAATACTAATATCCATTATAATAATATTTTTATTCGCTTTCGATAATACTTATAATATTTACATAAAAAATAATACGATTCGGTTTTATTTTTTCACTTGATTGGACACGAATTATGAGTGCAAGGGGAAAGGAAAAAAAAAAAAAAGATAGAAAAAAAAATAAAAGACAGAAAGACGGGCATATAAGTATGCAGATTTATTATCCGACTTAGTATCTTCAGAATGATCTTTTATATCTATAAAATACGACGAACATTCGCAGTTCATTGGCAAGCACTTTGCAGGTAAGCTCGTATTTCTTCGAGTATATCGCTTTATCTCAAGTTTTCTCTTTCCCTCTCTCTCTCTCTCTCTGTGTGTGTCGCGATCTCATGGTTGGAGGTTGTGGAATAGAGAAGGCGCGTAAGTGCCTCACCGTGTTCTCCGTGATATTTTAGGTTTCCGGTTTGACGTTGCACACCGTTTCGATGCCGTAGGGAAAAATGTTTCGAAGAGGTCGAACGCCTATTTCTCCTAAGATCCCATAAAATTTATCTTTTTCTATTTTCTTTCATTCTCTCTCTCTCTCTCTCTCGCTTTCACTTCACGTTTCTTGTCACGTAAAGAATAGCATAGTAAATAAGAGAAGAAAAACAGATTCGTCTTGGAGATAAAATGAAATAGTAGAATAAATAAAAAAATTTGTTTTGAATCGACAAATCAAGATTTGTATATTCCAACAATTTCGATTAACGATTGATCATCGAAAAATCATCTTCATTCTCAAAATGCGACAGATAATCTGAATATACGTAAATTCGTAAAATATTCATATATATATATAATTTTGTTTGTTTTTTAAACGAATTCGAATGATAGTACTCTACCATAGTAGAAATTGTGAGAGTGTGCTCGTAGAATTCGACGAAGGAGAGCATTAAGCTAACATAACAAGAAAGCTCTTCTACAACGTAGATTTGAGAATTTCACATTTCAACGGCTTGTGTTTTCCTTCTCTTGGAACAATAATCAAGGGTAGACCTCTAGACGCGATGCTATGCTCTCCTTTCAAAGCTTATATTAGAACACGAGGTTGTCCTTGAAAGGACTAGACTGTACGAGACAAGGAGCACCGTTAAGAGCTTAATTCGGTCCTGGTTAAGGATGTAAACCGCTTACGGTTTACCACGAGCGTCGAGAGGACCAGGCTATTTACAGACGATGCGCTTCCGCTTCGTGCAATTAGCATATCGTTTTCTACCCGTTTTCTCCGTAACTTTTAAACTAACTTGAGAATGTAATAAGTTTCTCCTTTTTCTTCTTTTTCTTCTACTTCTTACTTTTCAAATATCGATCGACTTGTTCCATTTCCGTTTAATAGACACACACATGCACAGAGAGAAAGAGAGAGAGAGAGAGAGAGAGAGAGAGAGAGAGAGAGGGAGAGAGTAAATAAAAAAAAATTTACATTATGCATTATAATAAACAAATTTATAATAATTTTATCGATTAAGAATAAAAATAATCTCGATGATTTTATTTAGAAATTTGATATACGTATTTACATATGCATGCTCGTTATTACCAACTTTTTTTAATTTCTTTTCTTCTTTTCCTTTTTTCTTTTCTACACTTTTTTACTTATTTCTTTCTTTCTTCTTTTTTTTTTTTTTTAGACCTACGTGTAGGTACGTTTATTTATCATTAAGCATTAACATAGTTTAAAGGCAAGATTAATTCGGTCGAACTTTTTTATGTACGCAATCTACGTGGATAATCGTACATTACTTCGCATAAAAAGTGTACATTATGTGATAATGTTAGTGTATATATATATATATATATATATATATATATGTATGTATATACATATATGAATAGTGTATGTGTATATAAAAAGAGAACTTGCTTAGTTTGAGTATACAGAAAGCCACTTAATTTACCGTCCACTTTAAGCTACGACTTTCTTGACCTCACTTTTCTCTCTCTCTCTCTCTCTCTCTCTCTCTCTTTCATTCTTTTCCTGTATATATATGATTACTAAAAACGGCACAAATTAAATAGTCTCGTACTACGATGCTTTAGCTATTCAGTTTTCTATTCATATTCGTAGAACTCGAAGAAAAAGAGAGAGAGAGAGAGAGAGAATGAGAGAGCGTACAATATTATAGTATGTGTGATAAACTAAAAAATAACGTAATTGAACAATTGATCGTTACGAGATCATTTAATCGTTATTATTTGAAAGATAAAAATAATGTCCCAATTTCTTTTTTTTTTTTCCTTTCCGTGTTTTCATTACAGAAAAAAAAAAAAAAAAAAGATATAAAATATATAATAAGGAAAAAGAGAAAGGAAAAGATTAGATTAAATTTGTGGATTCTATTCTTGAAATTTACCGTATAAGAAAATTTTCGTGAACTATCTTCGCGTGGATTTAGAAAGGAAAAGATGGAGAAAGAGAAAAAGGCATCTCAATTTCCTGAGAGAACAGATCTAACGAGAAATTAGTTTTCTAAACGAGCGTTCGACCCGTTTGTACTTGTCTTCAACGTTTCTCATGGACGAGAACTAGCAAAAGTACGATGAGACCTGACGGAGATGAGGATGAGGATGAAGACGAGGTTATGGAGGTGGTCGTGGAGGAGGAGAAAGCGACGGAGAAAGAAGAAGAAGAAGAAGAGGAGGAGGAGAAGGAGGAGGACGATTGCAAACCATTTTAATTCTCCGAGTCGACGGAATTGAAAAGTTTTTCTACTAGCATTCTTTCATCGCACGGCATATTCACTCTGGCGTTGCGTTCTTTCTCCATTTCTCTTTCTTTCTCTCCGTTCGCCTATTTTCAGTTCTCGCAGCCTCTTAATTTGCCTGCGAATTAACTCGCCGTGACTTCTTTTCTTCTCTCTCTCTCTCTCTCTCTTTTTTCTTCAATTTTCTCTTCTTTCGCATATCGGAAGAACCGAGAGGAGCCGTGCGAGCGAACGCTTAACGTTTTTCGAGTATAGAACGAATTTTACTTTTCTCTTTTCGCACTCCCTCTTTTTCCGTATGTGCTCTTCGCGCGTTCGCGAGTAGATAATAACGAGCGATAAAAACGATGCCGATGGTTCATTTCTCCCTCTTCCCCCCCCCCTCTCTTTCTATTTCTCTCTTGTTTTTTTGTTTTTTCTTTTTTCTTTCTTTTTCGTCTTTTTATTTTCTTTCTCGATTTTGACGAAGCTCATAAAAACGTTCTCCCGATAAATAGATCTCCCGTGGAAGAAACCCCGTTGGATTAATCTAATCCATCCCTGCGTTTCCATTCGATGCGGATTTAAAGTCTGGAAATAGTTTTTAAGAAGTTCCCTGTAATTGCATTTTAATTAAGTTGGGATAGGATTCTTCATTTACGAGATAATAGCATGAAAATGCAGCCACTGGTCCTATCTATAGTTTTAAAGGCTTTGTCGAATCCCCGACATTTTCTTTCCTAATTCTTTTGTGTACCTCCAATTACAGGCCAGACAATAATCTCGTTCCATCGAAATTATTTCTTATGTCTAATAATATCAAAATGAGTGGACTCTCTTGGTACTTTTTAATTTGAATCTGTTTTTTTCTTCCTTTCTTTCTCTTTCTCTCTCTCTCTCTCTCTCTCTTTCCAATTATCTACTTCAATCCGAAAATATTTGACATAGAATATTTGATAAGGTATTTGTGTAGTTTAAGAATTATCCACACTCTTGTTGATTTGTCAACTCCATGTATTTTTTCAGTTTTTATAACTAACGTAAATAGATATTTTATAGTTAGTCCCCTTCTTCCATTGTTAGTCCCATTCTATAGTTCTATAGTTAGTCCCATTTTTCCATTGGCTTGTTTAACAAAAATACTTAATTATAAAGTATATTTTTTATTTCTTCTTTCATTATCTATCGCATTTATTTAAGGTAACGATATACAAACTGGATTTCTTTCCTTTAGCTAGCTGTACGCTGCATTAGACGATATCCCGTGATTTCAACGTACGTAAGGAAAAATAAAAAGAATATGTTTATAGTTACGTCCGTGGTAAAAAGCGGAGCGCAGAAAGGAGCGTAAACTTGGACGCGTAAGGTAAACGGCGAAGCGCCTAAAATGCATTAGCCTAGAAGCCCATTGCAGCGTATATGTGGAGAGGAAAATAAGAAAAGAAAGAGAGAGAGAGAAGGAAGGGAAAGGAGAAAATTTTCCTTCAAGATATTTACTACTTGCTACGAACGAGACCAAAAAATTTCTCATAAAATTCGAACAGTCCTATATACCTCAAGATATTGTTCAACTTTGATTTTGTTCTTTCACATTTCAATCGAATTTACATAGCAAACGTGCAAACGTTGCTAGCAAACGAGTAATATCTTTTTCTTCTTCTCCCTTTTTTTTTTTTTTTTTAATGTAACATCCATTAGCATTTTATCTCGATTCTTAAAGGTCCATGATGACGTCGTCGTCGTCGTAGTAGTCGTCGTCGTCGTCGTCGTCGTTGTTGTTGTTCCGTCGCATTAACTCGAACTTTCGGTGAATTGAGATTTTATAGGGAAACTCAGGCCATCTCGAAGAAGTATTTTACGAGATATCGATCGTCGAGATGAAAAAAAAAAAGAGGAGAAGTCACATAAACTATTTCCGAGGGAATGATGTTACTTTCAAAAACGCTACCAGCTTATTTCGATTTCGATAATGCGAGATAAATTTTTCTCTCTCTCTCTCTCTCTCTCTCTCTTCTTCCATTCTCATTTTGCTTCTCCTTCGTGGTCGAGTTACGGTTTTATTTGAAAGGAAAAAAGAAAAAGAAGAGAAAGAATGAAAAAAATCGTCTATCTACTCGCTTATTTTCCGTTGGCACTTCGTCGAAAAGTTCGCAGACGAACGAATGGTTCGAACTTTTGAAAAATTATCGACGTTCGAGCTTCGCTCTTCTCGTATCCGCTTTATTACGCTCGGGAATTGTGTTTGTGTCTATTTAAAAAATATATTCGAATGAATACGAGGAAAAATGTTAACCAAATAAAATAAAATAAAATAAAATAAAATAAAATAAAATAAAATAAAATAAAATAGAAGGAAATAAAATGGAATGAAATAAAACGAAATAAAATACAATAAAGAGTAAATTTTACAATGTAGATTTTTATATCCTTCGTAAACATGTGACATAATTTCTTTTATTTCTTTTTTTTTTTTTTTCTTTTCCTTTTTTTTTCATTAAACATTTACAAACATATGCATAAATATTATAAAATATCTTTGCTATAATATGTAATAAGAACAAAATTTATATATTAATTATAGGTTTATAAATGCACAAGTACTCAAATGCTATTCCCAATCATATAAATGTTGAATTAATTTTTAAGTAAGATACACCTTCGTACTTGTAAAATAATGTTGGAGTAGTCTAGTAAGAGAAGGTTAACGACGTGGCTAAAAGCTCTTTTTTCAAGCGCACTTTGTCTCACCCCTAAAGATATATACATACATACATATATATATATATATAGTATATACGTAAGTTTTCTCCAAGCTAAATCGCTTCTACGGTATTCCGTGAACTTTCTTACTTTATAAAAGCTCGATGTCTTCTGCTCATAGCTATAAATAAGAACCGCAGACGCTAGCGATGATTCCATAGATTTAGCCATTTATACGTTTTCCTTTGCCCCCTACTCCGTCTCTCTTCTTTTCTTTCGAACATTAGCCGTCTGGATTTTCCTTCGTCGTTATTATCAGACATAGAGGAAAGAAAAGAAGCTACGAAATCCAATATCGACATTCCAATAAATTTTCAACGCCTCAATCCGATTCCTTCGAAATCGATGGAACAATTCAATCTTTTTCATTTTATTTAATTTTACTTTATTTTCTCTCTTTTTCCATTCTCTCTCCCTCTCCCCCCCTCTCTCTCTCTCTCTCCTTCTTCTTTTTTATTTCCTTTTTTCTTTCTTGTTCGTAACAATGCCATGTTAACCCTTGGCGAAACAATCGAACGAATTCGAATTCGCGCGAGCAGAAAAATCGAAGAGCTTGGTTGGTAGGTACCAGTCGCATTCTCGACTGTCCGAGTGGCATTTGGAAAGAATGCAGCCCAAGAGAAAGATCTCTTTCTCTCTTTTTCTTTTCTCTTTCTCGTTTTCTTTCTGTTTTTCTTTCTTTTTTTCTTTCTCTTTCTTCTTCTTTGTTAAAGAGCCAAACAAGAACTCGCCATCGGCATAATACTTCGGTTTTTGTTTGCTAAGGTGCCGCTAAGCTGCGTTATACTTTTTCAAAGAGCAAAGTCTGTACGATGGGCATAGAAAGGAGAACGAGAAAAGAGAGATAGAGAGAGAGAGAGAGAGAGAGAGAGACGGATAACTATATACGAAGCGACTCATAGCTTAGACCGTAGTTAAGAAACTGCAAGTAAACTTTCGCCCTAAAAATGTCAACGTGCTTGTTAAAGAAAGCTCGCACCCGTCCTTCTTGAAAAGTCTAAAAAAGCAATTACTGTTGAACGTTTTTTACTATTTATTTTCTGAATCGGCGAATATTTTCACGCTTAATATTCCTTTCCGAGGAAATATTTTCCGTCTTGCTAGATATCTTTTTATTCTTTTTTTCTTGCTTCTCTTTTTTTTTTTTTTTTTTTTAATTTTTTTTAAACATTCCTAAGATAAGAGCAAAAAAGAGGAAATAAAGGAAAGTTGATCATTTGCTCGCATAAATCGTAATATAATATGTTCGAATTTGTTCGGACGTCGAATTTTTTCTCTTTCTCATTTTTCCGTTTTTTTGTCGCGCAATACGTAAAAAACTGATAAAGGGCAAAAGAAAAAGAGAAAAAGAGGAAACTTAATGAAAAATATACCATTGGAAAACACGAGTTTGTTCGTTCGTTGGTTCGTTCGATAGATCGATAGGTCGATACTTGTCCTTAAAAGACGTTAAAAGATCAAAGGAGCGTGTAAAGGGATTTATAAAGGGCACGTTAAAGAGAAGTAGGATCGTAAAAGTTTGAAAATGTCTCATTCGTAGCCCGAACACGTTTGTACGTTCATACGTTTTGCGAATCGATGTACCACGTGCACGCGGCAAGAGCCATTTGAGCCCTCCATCTTCCCTCTTCCTCTTTCTCCTTCCTCTTCCTCCTCTTGTCCCTTCTCTTTTCCCTTCTCTTCCTCGAATCAGCTCGTTCCCCTCTTTTCCCAACGTCAATGGCGATTTAATTCATCGGGTTAACGAGTAACGTTTTCCAATTTGTGAGCCGGTAAATTGTCGGCAATTATTTGCACTTTTCGGGGTACGCCAGGAGCAAATGCTCGCTGTGTTGCATCGCCCAGCATCCACTATTTTCCCTCCCTCCCTCTCTCTCTCTCTCTCTCTCTCTCTCTCTCTCTCTCTCTCTCTTCTATTGTATCGTATTTTCCTCCGTTTGAAATCCTTTGCAGCTTCGCAATACTATCTTCTTTATTCGTCGATGTTTCTTTCAAGATAAACACGAAGAAAACGTGTTTCATCGAATTAATCGCCATTGCGTTTCCTTTTAACTTCACTGTTTCACATGATCCTCATTCTTTATCAATGTACTTACCAATATTGAATCTTTGATTGCTTTTAAATTAACATAGATATTTAATTTATAAGATTGAGTTTCTTTTCTTTTGGATCGCTTATATTCGATTGATGCAATTAATTTGATTATAATGTACTTCATTATTGTTCCCGTCTAATCTATGATCCACTGACCAATTGAATATTTTATTATATTCGGTTCGACGATTCGAAAGATCAAAATAGATGGAAATCATGCTTCTTTTTCGTTCTCATTTAAAAAGATGAAAGAAAAAGCTTTTCGTTGGCAATTACGTCTTCTCCTACAAACGCGAGTCTTTTAAGTATAATTCGATTAAGCTCTCGCGATCTTGAAAAGTTCCCGATGCACCGTGCGAGCTTTAATTTTCGAAACGACGTGCCGCCGACGTGGTTAAGCGGTTTTCAAAGCATTTGCTCGAAAGGTCACAGACAGAGTACATCCCATTTCCTTTTCCACTGGAAAAAGAAATATATGTGTATATATATATATATATATATATATATATATATATATCTGTGTGTGTGTGTGTGTGTATGTGTGTTTCTCTCTCTTTCTCTCATTTTACTTTTGCAATTCCTTTTCTCGTTGATGCGATACAAAATAAGTGCGGAAGAGAAATATCAAAGGTATGTCGATAAAGCTATTCCAACGGTAGTAATCTACTCTTTGGAAAATTTGCAAAAAGAAATAGAAAGGGAGAGAGAGAGAGAGAGAGAGAGAGAGAGAGAATAGAATTAAATAGAGAACGAAGTGAAACGTCGAAACGGAAAAATACTCGATTTCTTTCTCTAATTCATTCGAACGAGCAATTATCTTGAGGTCGTCTGGTCCAAGACAATAAAAAAGAAAAAAGATAAAAAGGATAAGAGAAGAAAAGGAAAGGAAAGAAAAGAAGCAAATTTTCTCTCCAATAAACGAGAGTCTTGGAAAAAGGATTTATATAATAGACCGCGTAAGAGGGCTGGCCCCGTTTACGTCGTTAGCGAATCGCGTAGTCATTAGCGTGGGCACGTAAAACGAGACCACTAGCCTGGAGTGGGACATTTTCATCCACGAAACGGTGCTGAGGTAAGCACGGCGTTTACCCTGGCCGTGATCTCTTTCGCGGTTCCTCTCTTGTTTGCGTGCTCGAGTATACTCTAGTCGGTCATGGCCGTTTACGAGAAAGGTACGACGTGAGTAAAAGTTCCCTCTTATTCGTTAATCTCATTTCCTCCTTTTATTGTATATTACCTAATTTCTAAGTCCTCCTACTTTCCTTTATGACGAGGATCATTTGATATTTCCAATTAAATTTATTACGAACGATCTCATTCTTATAATTATCTCATTTCTTTTCTTTCTCTCTCTCTCTCTCTCTCTCTCTCTCTCTCTCTCTCTCTCCTATCTTGAATTGTTCACACTATAATTATTTATTTATTTATTTACACGTCTCCATTCAGTTTTATCGATAAAAGAAAGTAAAAAACTCTTCAAAGGCATTTTACTTTTCTTTTTTATTTATTTATCCCTTTTTTGTTTTTTTTTTTTTCTGTTTCTTTCTTTTTGCTTTCTTTCTTTTCAACATCGTTCGTTTAATCTACACTGAAATGTCATGTTTCGTTGTAAGACGAGTCACGTAAATGATCAGATTACGAACGTTATAAGATTCCCGAGATGAATTACAAACGTCGGTCTTATATTTTTTTTCCCCGATTTTATTTTTTCTTCTTCTTCTTCTTGTTCTTCTTCTGAATTCTCGTTAAGCGTTTCCCCGTCATTTTATCTCTTTTAATTTCTCCGTCCCTTTTATGTGTATTTTACGTGTAATTCCTCTTTTCTACAACGAACTCGAACCGCAAGAATAATTATTATTACAAAGCCCAGGGAGAGATGGGACACAATCGTTTACACGCTACGTTAACAACTATATACGTAGAGTAATTCAATAACCTCGTCAATTTGCAAATTGATTTAACGTTGGAATTTTCCAAAGAGTCACGTACTTTGAAGGTAACCGTTTAACTTCGTTACAATCAAATTATCGTATAATTTTCTAAGAATAAGATTGATTTTATATAATAATCACTTATAATCGTAGAAAATATTAATCATTGTTACGTTATCGAAAAAAATTTTGTCCCTCTCATTCCTTTTCTGTTTGTTTCCTCTCTTTTATATTGCCAAATATTTCAATAAAATGTTCCTCTTGCGAACGAACAGAAAACATGCGAAGCGTACACATGATTTTATTGTTAATTTGGAAACCGGTACGGATTTATGAGCTATTCTCGGTATAAAACGCACAATTTCATCGGAGACGTATTGCCCGTTCGATGGATCGATGATAAATCATAGATCCTCCAAACTAAAATTCGTCAAACAATTCGGATGGCCATACTAGGAGAAGGCTTTGTGAATGTGTCAACTTCGACATTGATTTGTTCTACTTAATTGAAAGGTCGTACACATCTATCTACTATTTCATTGTTCGATCGTACAAAAGGAAAATCCATAAACAGGGTTATTCGACGGGTTATAAAAAAAGAGAGAGAGAAAGAGAGGGAACAAAAAATAAAAAAAATAAAAAAGAGAGAGTGAGAAAAGGAGGAAAAGATCAACGCGAAGGTTTTTCTTTTCGCGTGTCTCTTCAATTAAAATAACTGGTATACGAGGGGTTGGAGCTTAAAAATGTACGATATACTCTACGCTTGATTTGATCCTTGAAGGGGTTGCACACCGGAATGATTTTCTTCAAAGACGTTTTCTCCTTTCTCGATAGGTCATAGGAAAATGATCGAATTTTCTTTCAACGTGTCTCTTTCGGTTCGTAAGCTTCTCGCCTATTTATATTTCGATAAATTTATATTTCTTACGGTTCGACTATATGCGAAGGAGGAGAGAAAGATATATGGAAAGAGGAGATAGAGATAGAGGGAGAGAGAAGAGAGAGGGGGAAAAAAAAAAGAAAATCCGTAGGTTTTGTCACTGACGGATCTATTCCACTCAATTGAAACGACAACGAGAGGGTGAAACGACAAACGTTAGATATAGAGTATAGAGGCTAAGGATTACCAATGTTGTCTCGTTGTATCAAACGAGCCCGTTGTATTTGGTGAACGGATAAAGGACCATTCCCATTTCAGTTGATATATTTTCCTCTCGCGTAAGAACGTTTAACAGGAATTACTCACTTCTGAAACCCTCTACTATTGGATTAAAACTTAAATAATATTCTATATGTAAATGAAATTTTTTTACTTAACTTCCTTCTTTCACCTTCTGACACGTTATCCTACCCGATAATTATTTTCATTAAAACGTTAACAATATAGAGTAAATTCGATCGGTGAATTCTTCGTTATTTATACGAGTACGTCCGCGGAATGTTATCGAAATTCGATTAAGATATAGATATATAGATATACATATAGGATATATGTATATATATATATATATATATATATATATATATATATATATATAGAGAGAGAGAGAGAGAGAAAGATGGTTAAAAGAAAGAAAAAGAAAATAAATTGCAAATTGATTTAAATAAAATGAATTCGAGAAATGCGATATTAATAAAGTTTCTCCACTAATTTCTTATTAATTAATCCTTTTTTAAAGTTTCACGAGAAATATTATTTATTATCGATATTCTATGGTCCATATAAAAGATATATACAACACATATATGAAGTTTACCTATATGTAAATTCGTTTACGTATCTCAATATTCACATTTTCCCTCCCTCCCTCTCTCTCCTTTTCTCTTTGATTCCAGATTCGAGTTAACAACAGAAGTTAGTGGAGAGTAGGTGATCGGTCTAGTTAGGTACATAATTCAATCCTGATTCAACGAAGGAAGGAAACGAAGAGAACGAACGTGACTGGCTGCTCGAATGAAACCGCTTGTAATTTCCGACGGACGTGTGTTCACGCGCGAGTGAATGTCGTCGATAGACATTGATTCATTCTCGAGGAAAAGACACTATACATATGTATATATATATATATACACGTATATATAATATACATATATATTTATCAAATATTTTGATAGAGACTACTTCTATAGAAAGTTGATATTAATTAATAAAATATCGTTCGAGCATATATTAATTTTCATTACTTATCATCGATATAATCGATGTATATGTATATATATATATATATATCCCCTTTTACATATTTGTAGCAAACTACATAATTACCTCGTATTTGTTTTGGGAGATCATGTTTTTGTTAATTCCAGATAATGAATACAAACAATAACACGTATAAGTACGTGTCTCAAAGTAAACAAACAGCTACATCGTATGATAACAAAAGGCCAGTCGTTCGTTGAAGGACTAGACGTACGGACGTGTTCATTCTCGCTCGTCTTCTCGTACCATTAAGCTGCGTACATTCGTACATTTATAGAACGGAAAAATCTAGGTAAGACGTACATTTTCTTATATCCTTTTAATTTTAATTATACTAAAGACAATAAATTATCGTAGAATTTATTATTATGTAATCGATTGGATACGATAGAGTGAAAATTTGCGAACGATCATATTTTCTCAATATTAATTATAGATCTTTGATGAAAGTATATAATAATTCTTCGGCAGGCATTTATATCCCGGATATCTAATACTTTGACTCTTATTATATAACAACGCTATTCTTGCCTCCTTAATCACGATAATGCACGCCCTCGCGTGATTCCATCACGCAAAGGTTCTATTTCGAGCTTTATTCCTTTCATAGGAAACGTTCAGGTATTCTTTCGCGTTTCCTTCACAACGAGAAATAAGAAATCGAGGGAAACAGAATATTTATCGATATTTAATATCGTTTCATATTAAAATACGGCATTCGAATTGAAAAAGATTATTGTATATTATTATTCTCTTTAACGTACCCTCGTGAATTTCTCAAAAGAAAAGAAAAAAAGGAAAGTAATCGAGTTTTGAAGAATTATTTTTATAATAAATCAACAAGTTTATAGTTAATCGATCTTCATAGTACCTTAGAAACATTCTGACGTATCATACTTCTTCCTAACGAGACGATATCTTTCACAGTGACGTATATGCGGATTCCCTAAGCACGGTATCAACATCTTCGGAATTGCCGGCGAGAACTACTTCGATAACGTTAGCCCATTCGAATGATCTATCGGAACATATGTAACCGAGCGAGCTCGATTTAAATGACTCGAAGGTAATAAAAGAGTCACTATGGTATCGAAGATAACGAATTATAATAGAAAACGTCATTTAATATAAATTAAGTAAGGTTTTAAGCAAAAATCAAACGCGTACCTATTATAGAAACATAGATGGATGAACGGATAGATAGATAGAGAAAGATAGATAGATAGATAGATAGATAGATAGAGAGTATACAATGATAACATTCAGTCTTTGAGTAAACTTAGAGCAGTAGATTGTCGGAAATGACGTGTTGTAGAGGATGGTGTTACACAACTATACATAGTTGATTCTCGTTTGTTAGAGAAGGAAAGGGAACGATGGTACCGAGTAAATTCGCTTCTTTCTAACGAAGAATATCGTGGGTATGTTTTTTTAGGACGGCTAAGTACTCTCCTCTTGTTCGAACGTTACTGGAACGTCGAGAATCGTCGAGGGATCGAAGTGTGATGCGCTTCTCTCGTGCACTCCGAGGAACAGAGAGCATTGGTATGAGTGCTTTTTGGACGAGAATGAGAGAGAGAGAGAGAGAGAGAGAAAGACAACGCGAGCACTAAGAGAGAAAAAGAGAGAGAGAGAGAGAGAGAATATATATAACGTGTATGTACGTGTCGGTTGTTAACGGTGAAATATCGACCATTTTCGAAGCCACAGTCGAGCAGGATTCTCTTGGGATGCAAAGGGCTGCTATGCTTATGATATTAACGCGCTAACTGCCGCTCGTTTCCTGCGGTCAGCGAAACATTAGCGTACGTAGCCCGTGGGACAACGCGTTACGATTTTGCGGGCTCGCGTGGTAATCAACTCGAGAGTCCTCGTTTGCCTTATTCTTCGAATATTGGTATTAAGGTAACTGGAAAAGGACAAATAAAGAAAGAGAAAAAAAAAAGAAAAAAAAATAAAAAGGAAGGAGAATCTTAATTCTCGTATCGATATTATTATTCATCGAATTTATTTCTTCGATCGAGAACTCGGTACTCGTTTTATTTTTACATTTACTCATTTATATTCATTGATTCTCGATATAAAAGTTGCGCCATTAAATTAATTAATATTAAAGGGAGAACATGCAATTTCGTTAATGAAATTTTCATCAACGATAGTATTAATCAATGATTAAACGATTGTATCCTCGTTGGTCGAGATAAATACTATAAACTTGATTAGCGATTCCGTGTGATATATGAAAACGACACCATCGGCCACATATTCGAGTAGGAGTTTGCTCGTTTTAGAAGCACGCGGATACGCATGGGAATTCGAGTACCGTCCACTCTCCGCCAAGTTTCATATTTCCTCGAGTGTTCTGACAGAAATACGAAGCCCGGAGGCGAAGTGGATGCGTTCGCGCAGTTTCGTCGCGGCCGCGACAAACTCGATTACATTAAACGTTTGGTTAACAAGCAGAGCTTCGAGGGAAAATGTTGCGAAAGGATAACCAATGAAAAAAGGAAAAAAAAAGATGAGAGAGAGAGAGAGCGAGAGAAATAAAGAAAGAAAACTAATTTGATATTTTCTCCGTTTGATAATTTTTTTCATTTCTTACTTTCATTCTTTCTTTTTCTTTTTTTTTTATTCCAATCATCATCCTCGGCATAGCCAAAATCGAAATCGTGAATTCGTTCACAGAAGATAGAAAATCCATTAATCGAGCCACGACGACACGTGCTTCTCCATAAATTGCGGAGTACTGGAGGTACGCGTTCGGAGGGCAGTTTAAACACAGCGAAAGGGTAGGCACATTGGGGGAGTAGTCGAGGTACTACCGCCTCCGCCATCGCTACTGTTGCTGCTAGCCATGTGTTGGGATAGGTCGGCTTTATTCCGGAAGCCAAGCTCGTACCTTCCGACTGGAAGTTAATTCGTGCCTCGATTTAACCGCCGGAAAATCCATCGACCGATCGCCCCATAATACGGTAGCCGTTCGCAACAGGATGGAAATCATCGAGAGAGAAAGAGAGAGAGAGAGAGAGAGAGAGAGAAGGTCGCTGCGTGTAAGCCTCACACATCAACCCTTACCATCATCCCACCTTTCCGCTTCTCCTTCGTCCCACCGCGTCACCTTTCTCTCTTGCTGTTGTTAGTACTACCACTACTACTACTACTACTACTACTACTATTACTACTGCTGCTGCTGCTGTTGCTGCTGCTGCTGCTGCTGCTGCTATTGCTTTGCCATACTGCTGCTTTTGGTACTGCTGTTGTTGCTGTTGCTGCTACTAGTCCGTCGATTAAGCATAATAATTAATTAATACTGCGAATCCCGAAGGCCAACGTCGAGCTCGTCTCTCGCCACGGGCACCTCCTTCTCTCGGGCACTCCTCTCTCTCTC
Source organism: Vespa crabro (assembly GCF_910589235.1). NCBI lineage: Eukaryota > Metazoa > Arthropoda > Insecta > Hymenoptera > Vespidae > Vespa > Vespa crabro. The sequence continues at coordinate 5,839,647 of NC_060966.1, forward strand.
TCTCTCGCTCTCTCATTCTGGAAACTACGGCATTTCTCTGCCGTCGACGGTTTACGTGCCTCGCGTTAATGCCAATTTAGCGTCTTTCGCTGAATCGCCGTTGGGAAAGCATTTTAGAACGCATTGTAAATGGTAATCACGCTTACGTACAACCCCAGTACGCGTCGACCATCTTTAAATGCATTTGGAAAAGCACAGATATCGGATAGTTTTATTTTTCCTTTCATTTTCATTCTTTTTTCCTTTCTTTCTTTCTTTCTTTGTTACTTATATAGGTAAGATATCGTTCATAAGACGAGAAGAAAATGTGCTTCCTTTTCTTTTTTTCTTTCATAGAAACATTCGAACAGTTAAAACAATCGTTCAGTTCGAGTTCTCTAACGAGTTGTTTATCGCCTTTAACGATTTAGCCGTGTCGTCGAAGTAATTTTTAGGGCTAGTTTTGCAATCGAGTAAATCGCAGGTAAACTTTGTCTTAACTCGTCGACTGGGAATAAGGGAGAAGGAAAAAAAATTGGTCGCTAACAACTCTTAATGAAATAACTACGTCACGAGGGTGGAAAGTTTGAAAGTCACAATCGTTTCTCTCTCTCTTTCTCTTTATCTCTCTCTCTCTCTCTCTCTCTCTCCTTCTCTTTCTTTCGCGCGCGTTCTCTAAGGAGGAGAAGCAGAAGAAGAAGAAGAAGAAGAAAAAATGGAAAGAAGTGGAAAAAGAAAAACTACGTTCAAGAATCGGAATGGTAGCGGAACTGCACGAGCGTTACTAACATTCTCGGAAATAGCCGATTTCTCGAAAGCCTCGCTTTTATCCCTCGATCTCCTTTATGTCTTTCGATGTAATCTGTCGTTTCTTTTCTTTCTTTTTTTTCCTTTTTTTCCTCTTCCTCTTTTCCTTTCTCTTCTTTTTTTTCTTGTTCCTTTTCAAAATTAGATTTTTCCCTTCGAACCAAAAGTCTCCCCGTTCCCTGCTAAAACGCGATTTTCCCATTTAAAATTGCATATCCGAAGGAGGCACGATAGGAATAAATATACATAGAACAAAGAAAGTCGTTAAAAAAAAGTTAAACGTAGGAAAAGAAAAAAAAAATTCCTTTGGAAATTTTTACTTTCGATGTAAGCTTTGCTAATTTCGTATTCAGACGAGATTGGAAATCGTCATTTCCATTAGTTTTGCCGAAATTTAAATCCATCTATCTCATCGCCGATTATCGTCGAAATCGGCTCGCCAATTTATCGAACGATAAATAAAGTGGACATCGAAAGAGAGGAAAAAAAAAGAAAATGTAGAAAAAAAAAACAGTAAAATAAAAAAAACAGTTAAAAAAACAGTAAAAAAAAAATAGGGAGAAAAAATTTATTCGCGCTAGGGCATCGTATATTCCGATGTTCAATCGGTATCACATACTCTTATAACATCCCGATAACGTTAAACGCAATTCATGTTTATATATATATATATATATATATATAAAACAATATATATATATATATATCATATATTGCAGTGCATGTACTCGACTGTAGTCCCACTAAAATCGCTTGTAGATCCGATCTCTTCGACGAATCCCAGTTTCGTGAAAAATCGGCATCGCAATGACGGTCATCCGTTAGAGCATCGTTAAAAATTGCCTGACTCGTTGCATACATATGCAACGAGGAGTGGGCGACAGTTTTCAACGATTCATTCGACGTGAATCACGTGGAATCAAGCTTGGACGTCGTATAATCACTGGTATTATATATAGTCAAGTGTGCCAATGAAAATAGGGTTTTGCTTCGCAATTTGATTGAAAACTTTTGTGCGATCATGCCTATCAGAATGTTTATGGGATTTTTCTCGTTTCCTCTTTTTCTCCCTCTCCCCTTTTTTTAATGTCTGTCTCTCTCTCTCTCTCTCTCTCTCTCTCTCTCTCTCTCTCTCTCTCTCTCTATCTATATATATATATTCTCTTTATATCTTCCTCGATGAGAATACATTCATTCGCATATTTCCCCGATCTCGTTATTTCTCATAAAGCTTTTCATTTTAGGTACGTACCGTACGTACGTACATGCGTTAATACAAAATATTTCAATGTTTATTGTATTCCAATACTATACATCAATGCATGCATATCAAAAGCAACGATTAATTGATAAAATGACGAGGAAGATAAAGTTTATCATTTAGAAAGTTTTGATCATGAAAATAAGTAAAAGCTTTGAATTAATTTTTTTTCGAACTAGTTTCATATCTTTCATAAACTTTGACATCTTAATGTTAAAATTCATTCTATTTCATATGCTTAATATAAATAAAGTAGGAGAAAGTTCGTGATATATTTTTATTGTTTTTAATAAGAGAAAGAGAGAATGCGAAATAATGAGAGAGAAAGAAAGAGAAATCGTATGAGAAAAATGCTTAGAAGTGCAAAAATTGGTCGGTTGGAAAGAGATCAGCGAACAAAGTAGAAAACTGAAAAAAGAAAGAAAAGAAAAAGAAAATGGTAGGTAGCTGCTGCTATGAAAAAAAAAAAAAAAAAAAGAAAGTTATCGTACCATCTCTCTCTCTCTCTCTCTTTCTCTACCTCGCTCCCTCGTTAAATGCACTCGACTGTTGTATTATTAAACATAAACCAAATTGTTTTAGCCGAGAGAGTTGGCTACGATCGCAAAAGCGAATTCCTCGGAGAATTAAGCTATCCTGTCTATCTGTCTGTCTCTTTCTCTTGCAATTTTGCAATACTCGCGAATGGTAACGATCATTTGCGTGATAATAACGAATTACTCGGGGAAACGTTCACTTGGTTAGACTTTGCGAGAAACACCCTTCCAAGAGGAAGATATATATATATATATATATATGTATATATATAGATGGATAGATGAATAGAAAGAGAGAAAGAGAATTATACAAAGTTAACTTTCTCCAATTTTACATTCATCGTTTCGAGACTTCTCTTCTCGTTCCTCGATTATTTCGTAGTTAACGATTGTGTCTCGAATTTCTCGACAATAGTAAAATTAAAAACAAAAAACAAAAGAAATGCAAAAAGAAAAAATATAAAGAAGTCACAGAGAGACAGAGAGAGAGAGAGAGAGAGAGATTGAAAAGAAGGAAAGATAAAAAATCATACAAGTAAAATTAATTTAAAGAGAATTTTACGTGATAGTAAACGATGGAAGGGGATTGGTGAGTGGATGGGGAACTTAGCGATCCGCAAATAAATAACGGCGCACCGGTCGTTCGCTTACGACGACAACGGCGAAGAAGAAAACGGTCGATCGTTAGTCGAGTTACGAGCTACTTTTACTTATAACCCCATCGATTCTTTCACCTGCGTATTGTAACGTACTCTTTCGAGCGTGCGTTCCAGAAAATAACGTAGATAGAGTATAGATATCCATAATGATATATACCTTTGACGGGTTAATCATCGATCTGTCGAACAAAATGTAACTCTTTAGGAGGATTGAAATGTTATTTCTCGTTATAATGCCAGGATTAAAAAGAGGTGCGATGGATGGGATTTGAACGTTGATGAAAATGACGATTAAAAGAGGTATCTCCGTGTAGTGTATTTATATCGAACGAATAACAAAGTTTTAGATGGGTACAGGCGGCAGGTTATGCGTGCATCGTCCATTAATACGCATCAATTAAGTACTCGACGTCGATCGATCGATCGGGCTT